>NC_083468.1:9694264-9976764 GCF_030014155.1 Tachysurus vachellii | reverse complement strand
AGTTACTGGAACCTTCATGGTCTTTCATGAAGTAGGTCAACATTAACGATTGTGTTTCTAGTGCATTAAAGCTTAGAAGATTGTGGGTTCAAATCCCAGCAGTGCCAAACTGCCATGACTTTGTCTTAGAGCACAACCCTTCAACTCACCATTCACTGAGCAAATATACTGTATTATGTGTAATTTAATACCATGAAAGTTTACTTTACAGTTTGACAGTAAATTATACAGCACCTTACTGGCAATGCCGATTTTTGAAAGGCTCATACCCGCCACTAACAACACACTCAATGTCACTGAGCACAAATTCTGATGTTTGAAATTTAACTGAAGCTCTCGACTTATATCTGCATGATTGTTTTAGTCATTAGCTATTGCATCCTTATATTGCAACTATAAAGTTCTCCGTTATCACTCAAACAATTCGCAAAACAGTTCCACCTTCAAACTTCCCAGCTTCATTGCTTGCTCATTATTTAGATTCATAGCTCTAGTACAGAACTAAAGTGTTAAACTTCAGACATCAAACACCCCTTTGGGAATGATGTAGATTACATTTCTGACTGAAAGATCACTTTGTGTCATGGGAAATAAACTCAAGTGCAAAGGTCAATAACTTGTCATTCATGGATGATGAAAAAAATCATCAGAGTTTGGAAGATTAATCTAGCAGAGTGTGTGTGGCTGAATAGTATTTAAAGAACATAGCGTGTATGTATACTCTGCTCCCTTAACCATTAACCATCTATTAGGGGGTTAATAATACACGAAATTCAAATTCACTGATTATTTCTCACTGAGTGATTATTTCACATTTTTGCTGTAATGTAGCATCAAATTTAAGTATATTAAAATGTATATTAGTTTTGCTGTAATATACAGATATATAAATTTTAGTCTAAAACTACTTTTAGCAATTTAAGTTAGGAGTAGTTCTCTTCTTAAGAGCTCACACTTCTTGCCCTATAGCTGCTCCCTGTTCAGGTTTTATGCCAGATGCCCTTCCAGATACAACCCTTCCATTTTATCCAGGCTTGGGATGGCAGTGAGATTTAACCCCTTATTGCCTGGGAACCAAACCTGGGTCGTGGCAGTGAGAGCCCTGGATCCTGCCGTTGGACCGCCAGGGTAGTCTTGAGAGAGCCTACTAAACATGTTAAACAGGGTATACCTGTGTTCATTTTAAGTCAACCTGTATACAGTTCTACAGTAAAGATCATATAAATGGCAGATCAGATCAGCCCTGCTGTGAAACTTTCGGATGGAGAGGGCTATTAAAATATTGGCAAAATTTAAAAATATTTAAAATATTGGCAAAATTAATTTTTTTGCCACAGTGTTGTATCTAAGAGTCCAGGTACAGAGAAAGTTGTTAGTTAGCTCACAGGCTGAAATAGGAGACCCTGTGAGGACCCAAATCTTCAGCTCTACACAGATCCAGGCCAGTAGCAAGCCAGTAGCTTCTATGGAAGGCCATACAAATCTAAAAAGTTTTGGAAAAAGATTGTTTTGGTCTTTTGAGATAAGCAAGCAAACCGATCCAAATCATAAGGCAGAATCGTAGAAGGGAAAGACAGGAAGGAAGGTCAATAAACATAGGTAATCAGTCAAAAGTAAAGACGAGGGGAAGACAAACAGAGAGTAATCCAATAAGTGTTAGAAATGGTCATAAACTGTAAACATACAATGAGCACTTGGCAAACCAAAGGCTTGGTGCACTTGAGTGACAATACTTTTATACTATTTATACTAATTATACTATAGTTAAAAGTAGTAGTAAGGTACTGTAATGTTTGCATGATTTTGTTACAAAATTATGTAACAAAATTAAATATGGCTAATGAAGACATAGGCTTTTTGGCTGAATGTCACAGTCTTCCAAAATCCCTCAACCTATTTTTCGAAACTATCCCAATCTGATGTAAAATACTGTGACCTTGGCAACCCTGCTGTCACAACTTTCAACCGGGTATGTCTGAAGTCATGCGGCTCTCTGTAGCTCCAGCTGGTATTTGAATCCTGTCTACTTTAGTATAATGAGTTGAATCTCATATCTGCAGTTGTGAAGAGGCCAATGTTAATAATAGGACTAAAAGGATAACAGTGCACATAAGTGCGAAATCCAGGAACTTTGTTTTATGACTCTTACAGAAGTATAGAGGACACCCTCATTACTTAAATCTGCACTATTCCATGGCGAACTACAAGACCTGAGAGGAAATCGATCTCGAAGAAGACAGACTCACTTTATTGCACGTCACTTGCATAAAAAATGTAACTAAATTCAATTATATATGTATAACAATTGTTAACAATGGTAATTGTCAAAAAATGTCTTTACTAAAAAAAATCAGGATATAAAGTATATATTTGATATTAAATGTATCCATAATCCAAGCTTGGGTTTACAGTGGCAAGGAAAAACTCCCTGAGATTATATGAGGAAGAAAACTTGAGGAAAAAGGAAGGAAGGCCATTCTCATCTGGGTGACACTAGATAGTGTGATTATAAAATAATTCCCCATCTATAGCAGTACTACATGGTGCAATTGCTTGAGCAGGAAATTCATTCTAGTCATAATATAAAGAATATATTGTTGAAGGTATCATTGAGGGTAGCATTTCAATGATGGCTACATCACTAGATAGCTCACATTGATTTGTACATTCCTGTTAAAAGAGGTTTGATTGAAATTCGCCTCCCTTCTTACTCTACATTTTCATTTGATTTGCTTTCATATTTTAAGCCAAAAAGTTGTATTCCTGAAAAATGTTGCTTTGCAAGTCAGACGATGATGTTGTTAACTCGGATGTAGTAATGGTTTTGATGTAGAAAGCAGAATTTTCCCTGGCAAGCACAGACATCCCAGAACATCCCAGAAATTTTGGCACACTTGGAACAACCAGTCAAATTTGACCAATCAAATTAGCAGACCAGAACTAACTGTTGCATAATAGAAACTGATTCAGTCTCAAGTACTGAGATACCAGTTATCCTGAATGTTTCTGCTCTCCGGACCTGCCTGATTCGTAGTGTAGTCTCACCATATGGAGGACGCTCACTGCTGATAAGGATGGCCACATGTAATCTACCTGGAGATACATTGGACTGATATGGATAGTATCACTTGGTGACCATGGCTGTGGCTTTTGCTGTTGCTGTGGTCACTTTCGTGCTTAGCTTTTCATAACTGAACATTTGATCGCTTTGGCAGGAAGTAATTCATGTTAAATCTATAACCAATTCAGAATTTACACTGATGTTCAAATTTACTTAATAAGCCCCTGTTTATACAATTGCACTTGACTGTATATGGTTATAGAAGGGAAATTATTTAGAATCACACTATCCAGTGTCACACAGATGAGGATGTGTTCCATTTTGATCCTGGTTCATCTCAAAAAGCTTTTTCTTGCCATTATTGTCTCTGGTTTGCTCATTAGAGATATACATAAAACCTTTGACTTATATTCTTAATTTCATTTAAAATGACTTAAATGCAATTTAAATTCTGAATTTTTATATTCCTAAAAAATCTGATTTGTGATGTCCACTGTTAAAAGTAATAATAAACAAATCAAATGAATTAAGAACTATTTATCACAGTATATCTGTGGGCTGTCATCCACAATACTCAGTCAATAAGACCATGCTTTCCAAATATTAGCAAAGTTTAATGTGATAAAATTTCATTCCTTTTTGCTCATGAAGCCTGCAGTCCCTCAAGCACATCGTCCCCATTTTGACTTCTAAATCTGCAACTCTTCACACCTGATCAGACAGAAAAAAAAGGAGAAAAGTCTATTTTTAGCATGCTGAGTCGAGACAAGGTCAGAATGATGAGTTGTTTCTGCCAGACATTCTAACACCTTTTTTAGATCCCTTAAGAGCATCTTTTCCCACAACCTCAATTTCTCATAACCTCAACCCCAGGTATCCTTGTGATTTTGATATAAATAATGTTACATACTATGTGCCATTGACAAATGTCTCCTGTTTGTCCTTGGTCACAAAAAGCAGTCAGTTCATCATTCGAAACCCATCTTGATGGAATCACTGTGATTTTGCAGGCAGATGTTGCCAGGGATGCTAGAACAAAGTTTTCCCTTCTGCTACTCATTGTGTTTAGTCACATTGAGACATCTCCAGAGAATTTTTAAAGACAAAAATCATAGAATGGAAAACATTTTCTTGATTCTTCTTCTTCTTCTTCACTTCATCTCTGGAAGCCGATTAAAAGAGAATAAAAAATGTAATAAAATTCTTGATGTTCTACAATCACACAGGCTTGGTAGTTTAGTGCTTAGCACATTTGCCTCACACTTCCAGGGATGGATGTTCTCCCTGTCTTTCAGGTGTTTTCTTCCCCTAGTACAAATACATTCATTGTAGTCTGATTGACATCTCTAATTTGACTGTTATGTGTGTGTGTGTACTCCAGGTTCCATGTGACTGTGTGCATGATGTGTTACAGAAAATGGGTGGATGTTGGTACATATATATGGTACAAATTGTAATAGCTGAACTGAATTCTGGGAGCTAGAAGCAGCTGACTTACTAACCACATCCTTCAGATATCCCTGTCTCAGTAGGCAGCATTTTAGCCCAAATAAATAAATAAAAATAAATAAAATAAATAAATATTGGGGGAGTTGTTGTATTTGGTAAGGTTCACTGACTGCAATTTAACCAAATACAAAGTATTTTTTTAATTTCCATTTATTAGTTTGTGTGTGCTTGTGTGTGTGTGTGTGTGTGTGTGTGTGTGTGAGAGAGAGAGAGAGAGAGAGAGAGAGAGAGAGAGAGAGAGAGAGAGAGATTATGACTGGTGTTGTTTATTGTAAGTGTTTGTTGCTTTTTTGGACTCCTTTATCATTTGTAATGTTGCTCCCATTTAAAACAGTTCAGTTCAAGCCCAGCCATTTTTAAGGGTCATGATTGAGGACAATGTCCCGTCCAGAGACAAGCTGTTTCGTGTTGAGGTTTTGTTCAAACCGACCATCGAAAATACCCTCTCTAATGAATATGTTTTTTTCATTGGTTGTTATATTAAATCTTACCTAGATAGTGCTATTTTCTGATTGGCTATTGTGTAGCCTCTTTTTTTGATTGGCTGATAAGTGTCAGGCTCAACTAAGAACTCCAGGGGAGACGCGCTTGATTCCTGCCCGGTTCCATAGAGACAGCGGTGCGGACAGATACATTTGGGGACTGTCACTCTCAATGCATGACACTTGACAGCCCTGAAATTGCCTTACGTGTTGAGAGTGTGGATGTGTGGGTCCAAGGTGCCCGCTTATGGACAGGTATCCCATCCAAGGTATCCCAGTGTACCTGAAGATAGGCATCAAATCCACTAAAAGGATTTGCAGATATGGAATGTATATCTTAATCCAGCTATACTTAAGCACTATTTTAATTTAACCTATACTGTGTATCAGTAAAAATCTGTATTTTACAAGGTTAAATAAATAAATACTTAAAAACCTTCCACAACCCTCCAATCTGTTCAGAGCCTGGAGATGGAGAGATGGGGTCCTCTCCAAAATGACTACATCACTATCTTCAAAGTGTCGTCCCATGTGAGACAGCATGAGTTCTCCATTGAGAAAGCATTTTATAGTTAGTATTAACTCCATTTGACTTCTCAAACCTCTTACTTGGCTATATAGCACACATGATTGCTTCATTGGGGTTGTGGTTGTTTGAGGTTAAGTTGCCACCAAGTTGCCACTATTTGGCCCTTGAACAAGGCCCTTAACCTTCAGTTGCTCAATTTTTTACATTTTAAACTGGTTTGTTTATTAAAAAGAGATAAAATGAAAGTCGCTCTGGATAAGGGCATCTGCCAAATGCCATAAATGTAAATGTACATGACAGCTACATTTAGGATTAATATCCCCTCTTCTACTAATAACAAACAATAATCAGTCAACTGATTTGCTCTGATATATTAGTTATACATTTAAAAAACACAAAATAAATAAATAAATCATTTATAGCGTTATTCCTAATTTCTTTATCTGTTTCTTGCTAATTGGTTCATACAATAGTTCACCTAAGCAAGTTGGATTAATACAAGTAAAATGCTAGAACTATTACAAATGTCTTTGTCTCTAGATTCCAGAGCATGTGTTTCAAATAATGCTTTTGATCCACATTAGACATCCTTTCTTTTTCAGTGCCTTTCCTTGAGGCGCCTTCATATTCCAGGAGACGCCGTGCTCCTCATCATTTGGTGCCTCCACGTGTGCTGCTCCGCTCCAACAGTGATAACCACCTCCAACTGCTTCCCCAACCCACAAACACACAACCCCACACACAACTGCACATACACACCAGCCCTAATGGCACAGTGAGTACCAGAGCCCCGCCACGCAGCCGCTCGCCTTCGCTCGGCCGCCTGGGAGAGGAACAGCATAGATTGCACAGGTGTGACACACACACACACACACACAACACATACAGTACATGCATACACCAATCATCCTTAACATTGAAGGCACTAAGAAGTGATGTGAATAAAATTGATAGATTAGGCAGTGAGAGAACAGTACGTTTTTGAAGTTGATGTGTTGGAGGCAGGAACATTGGGCATATGTAGGGATTTGGGTGACTTTTACAAGGGCCAAACTGTTATGGCTAAAGGACATGGTCAGAGTATTTACAAAACAGCAGGTCTTGTGGAGCGTCCCTGGTTTGCAGTGGTTAGTACCTAGCAAAAGTGGTCCAAAGGAAGGACAACTGGTGAACCAGTGGCAGGGTCATGGGTGACCAGGTCTCACTGAAGTTTGTGGGGAGTGAAGGCTAGCTCGTCTGGTCAAATCCCACAGAAGAGCTACTGTAGCATAGTGTGGGAATGTTCATGCTGGTTATGATAGAAAGGTGTCAGAACATACAGTGCACACTGTGCAATGCCTCCCGACAAAAATGGCAAGTGAGTATAAGGACAAGACCATGGAGCAATGAAAGAAATTGTCCTAGTCTGATGAATCATGTGGACAACTGGCTGCAGGGGCATCACGTACATGGGGAAGCGATAGCACCAGGATGTTCTGTGAATAAGAATAATTTCTCAGATCTCAATCGGACCAAGTCTTATTTATGTAGGGTCCACCCTCACAACTTACAGGACTCAATGGAACTGCTGCTAACATCTTGGTGCCAGATACTATAGCACATCTTTAGTGTTGTGGCTACTTTGATGACTTGATAGGTCAGAGTTGTGCTGGTGGCACCTACACAATATGGCAGGTGGTTTTAAAATTGACAACTTTTAGGAATTTAAAATTCCTTTGTTATTGGAAAATTCTGACATCAGTGGAGATTAAGATTGAATAATCTCATCAGACTCACTGTAGCACACTCTAGAAACTTCTCTACACACACACACACACACACACACACACACACATACACAAACACACACGCAAATACACACACACAAGATCTATAGGTGCTTTATTAGATTAAATGCCTTCTCTGTGTTAAAGTTATAATATGTGTGTGTGTGTGTGTGTGTGTGTGTGTGTGTGTGTGTGTGTGTGTGTGTGTGTGTGTGTGTGTGTTTTCCATTCTCTGGATCAAGGATTTTTTATTTTTATTATTTTTTTTTAGAACTGAAGATGGATCAACTATCATTTTTTCAAGAGGATTAAGATTAGTGCCAGTGTGTGTGTGATTTGTGTGAGTGTGGCCATGTTTTTATATCTTGGTGGGAACAACAATAGGAATATCTGAAATATTTAGATATTCCTTTAATTTAAATATCATTTTTTTATTTCTAGAAAATATTTATTATTTTAGATTAACTTTTTGAAAATTAAAAAAATAAGATTTCATTTAGGTTCTAGAGGTTAGGAGTATTGTGTGATTTAGATGTGTATTAAATAGCTACATTATTTATAGTATACAGTATTACATAGTGTCTGTCTGCACACTGATATCAAGGGCTTTATTTCCCAAAGCAACAAAGCCTCAGAAGTGATTAAGATGTGACATTCTGACCTCTTTGTAGATTAAAATCAGACATATGGTAGTACCACACACACACACACACACACACACACACACACACACACATACACACACACAAATGATAATTCAGTATTACAAAAGCAAAAATGCAACGAAAGATTATTTGAGTTTTCTTTTTGTTGTGTTCTCTAGTGTGACATCTAGAAATTTGGTTATTACCTGTGAAAATCCCAGCAGTTTCTGAAATATTCAAACCAGTGTTTCTGGCACAGTTAAAGTCACTGAGGTCACTTTTTTCTCCAGTCTGATGATTGGTGTTAATATTAACTGACCTTTGTGAGCCGCTGCTTTGTGATATCCTGGTTAGATATTTGCATAAATCATTATATTATTTGCAGGGTTAGTACCGAACTTTACCTGGGGTTATGAAACAATGCTCTGAAGAAGTGTTAGCGGCACTTGTGGTGTCAAATGTGTATAGTGTGAAACAATGCAGTGTTATAATCTTACAGCTAGATGCTTAGCAACAGACAGTGTGTCTCTCATATCACATAAAAACCAAGAGCTATTGGCACTTAATACAAACAGCATCAGGCTGCAAAACACTGAACATCACAGAAGTGTGTATCGGAAAATATGTGACACTGATAAATTAGCCATCAATGAATGTCTGGTTAACTACAGGACAAACTTATAAAGGGCAAAGCTGTGAAAGTTTCAGATCCGCAGACATGTCCTTATTTTCTCCCTGATGAGAAAGCCTGAGACATGTTCATTATTATATGCTGTATTTATCTAATCATGATTGCTGACACCACAAATGTGCAAATAAGAGCAATAACACATGGTTTAGGAATGTACAGTGTGACGATTGGGAATAACTAGGATTACATGTTAAGTATGAGCAGTGTAATGAGCAGTGAAACAAGACCCAGGAGAGACCTACAGTTAAAGGCAGGGTCTCTCCGATTTTTGAGAAACGCTTCAGAAAACTGAGTCGGGCCGACAAACAAAACAAAAATCAAAACTAACGTGTAGCCAATGAGCAGAATGGGGCGGGTCTTGTCAATATGCGGCGGAGAGAGTGCACATGTGTGACATTAGCAGAAAGCGGTTTTTACATTGACATGGAGGATAAAAACAAAGAAAGAAAGCGAAGAAAGGCTTATGGTAAGGCAAGAAGTAGGACCCGTGTTAATATAGGATCAGCTTTCCAGCGCTGGAGAGAACTGAAGGAGCAGGAAGTTGGCCGCATATTCACAGATTGGAGTTTCCCGAGTCAATAACTCCTGAGCTACACAAATAACTGTTACTACACAAATAGCACCTCTTTTCTATCGTAGTAATGTAGAGACGCAGCTACAACCATGTTTTGCTAGTAACAGGGTTTAGCTCAGGAGTTATTGACTCGGGAAACTCCAATCTGTGAATATGTGGCCAACTTTACTTAATATGCCGATGTCGCTTTTTCCTTCTCGATAGGTGAGTAACGTAGGTTTTGCTTTGTTTCACAGAACTACAGTTTTTTCAGTTGCTAACAAACATTGTTCAATACTGAAACCACATTTTCAAAACTCTTCACGCAGTCAGCGAAACAGAAGTAAATGCAGACCAAACTGTGAACCATTTTTCATTGCTTTCAGACAAAATGCATTCAGTGTCCACACTTTTCAAAATTCAGGAACTCTTTTCCCATTCGTACTCCACAACATGCAAAATACCATACAAAAAAAATAATGCTAACACACTGCATTCAAAATGATTAAAAACACATTCAAAACAGAATGATGTCAAATTCCAAGCATTTATGCAGTAATTATTTTATAGAATTCTCAATTTTTTTAGCTAAAAATTAAACAAAATAATCATTACAAGCTAATTGCAATTAAAAAAAAAACAATACAGTAATAGTTGTGATTTACTGTAGGATCCAAAGGTTGCCCACGAGAGGAGGGAGAGACAGAATCTGTTCTGATGTGCAAGAAATTGCCATTGTGGATATGGTATTTGCCAACAATGCAATAAAACTGCGGGAAATTCGTGAGAGAGTGCTGGCAGACAATGGCACTTTTGAAAATGTGAATATGGTTAGCACAACAACAATTGCCAGAGTCCTAGAGAAACATAAAATAAGGATGAAGCAACCCTTTGAGAGAAATGTGTGAAAGAACTCCGGTATCAATATGTCCAGGTAAGATGTCTGTTCAGTAACCAAACAGGGTACATACACATTGATGCATAATGTCAATTACTGTGAAACTTTCTGCAATTTAGAGGGTAATGGCGATGGAATCCAGACGAACTCCACATACTTTTAACTTTGTGGATGAAGCTGGATTGAACCTGGCAAAAACATGACGCAGGGGAAGAAATGTAATGGGACAGAGAGCGACTGTGGAGGTCTCATGCCAAAGGGGAGCTAACATCACGATGTGTGCAGCAATGTCCAATGAAGGTTTGCTGTTACACAAACCACTCATTGGCCCCTACAATACAGAGAGGCTCATATCGTTTCTAAATGACCTACATATCCTTCCTTCATTGTTGTGTGGGATAATGTGGCATTCCACCACTCTGCTGCAGTCACAGAGTGGTTTGCGGCACATCCCATGATGTCTTATATAAGTATTATACCTGCCTCCATACTCCCCTTTCTTAAACCCCATAGAGGAGTTTTTATCTGCATGGAGGTGGAAGGTGATGTTGATGAGAACTTGTGGCCAAATGCAAGAGAGAGAGCAGACTAGAACCATCACTGTAATTTACTATAATGAACAAGTTACAAGTTCTACACGTTACAGTAATGTGTAGAATGCATTTTATTTATCCTCTAATGTACCTTTATTATCATTGCAGCCTTGGGAGTTTTTTCCCTCTTTTTTTCACCTTTTGGTTATAATTTTCAAGTACTATATTCATATAAAAAAACAAAATTTTGATTAATTTCTGATTCATTCGTGTTACAAATGCTTTCAATAAAGTGAAATTGTGTTGCAGTATTCTATTTAAATCATTGAAATCATTAAATCATTGAAACTTTAAAAAAGAAAAGTTCATCAATTATGTAATGCTCCCTGCTGTTAGTGTTTTTCAGATCAGTGTGTTGTGAATGAAATGCGTGTTTTCTGAATGAGAATTGTTGCCAGTGTTATGTTGGTCTGAGTGAGTTTTGTAGGTGGTTTCGGTATTGAACAATGCTTGTTAGCAACTGAAAAAAACTGTAATATATGCCGTCCATTGCATGATTATGCTTGTGTGTCATTTTTGCTTGTTTGATTATCTGCAATCGTATTGTTCTTCCTTTCAGCTATGATAAAGACATATTTCTTTCCATTAGATGCCTGGGTTACGTATGTATGTATGGGCGGAGCTATCAATACAGGGGTGGGACCCATTTGGCCCATTTGGGTTAGGGCCGTGTTTGTTTTGGTGATTTCAACAACGGAGACCCTGCCTTTAACTATTTTAAGTGTGAAAAGCCTACAGTTTTGCACGGATTCCTAACATGAGCGAGTGCATATTTCAGTTTTTAAGAAACCCAGTGGTAAATCAGTCCATATGAATTTGTGATATTTTTTGTAGAATTCTTTGATTCTTATGACCCTCCAAGCATGTTCTATTCATAAATAAAGATGTCTTACTGACACTTTCCATAAGATGGAGCTCTCGGTTCAGTTCAGTGAAGAGAATTGAATAGTATTTGTGCCCCATTGATAAATTACTTACAAGCTTGCTCTTATTTTCATGGGGTTAAGTTGTTCAATGTAAAATAAATAAATAAATAAAACAAACCCTAACTGAATATTTCTTGATATTGATGTGCTGCAATGGCAGAAATAATGTTCATGTCCTGTAGAAAGATAGAGATTATGAAAAAGAAAGGGGGGAGAGAGAGTGACAGAGAGAGAGAGAGAGAGAGAGAGAGAGAGAGAGAGAGAGAGAGAGAAATAGAGAGAGGGAGTGAAAGAAAGAGAGGGAGTGAGAGAGAGAACAAGAGAGAAATAGAGCGAGAGAGAGAGAGAGAGATAAAGAGAAATTCTTTAAGTGAATGAAGCATGGAGGGTTTGTAAATGATGGCCAAGTGGAGAAGCTGAACATTTGAACACTTCAACAACACAGAGTTCAGAATTAGTGTGTCCTAAATCGTAGACCGTTAAAGAGAGTAACCCAAAGGTACCTAGATGGTCTACTATTTCTGGTAGATTTCTGAAGATTGAATCTGTGCACACTTTACTACTTGTGAGGAAGCAGAAGATTGGTGTCTGTTTGCTCTGGTGCATTTAAGATTTAGATTTTAAAGAGATGTAAATGTAATGTGGCAAATGAAATTAAATCAAGGAAATGGCAAATTTACATGTACTTTTACATCAATTGCATTTGGCAGACACCCTTATCCAGAGTGACTTAAATTCAACTATCTAGTATAGATTATATAAGGAATAATGAATGCGGAAAAGCTTAAATACACAAAGGAGTTTGATTACAGTGACAGTGTGTGTAACTAGGCAACAGCGTTCTCTTCTCGTACATGTGTTAGTATGTCCCAGTACTTGCTTACTCTTGCTACACACTCAAATATACTGACATTTTTTAAACAAGAATAGTACATTATTTTATTGCATACTATACGTAGTCTAATTGGGATGCAACTATTATCTATTTTGTTATGATTTTTGCATTATATCACAGTGACCATGATCACTACAGGTATATGGTTACTATAGTTTGACTACAATTCAGATTTTACAGACAATATTACAATATTACAAGCTCTGCACAGACTGGAAATCTTTTTTTTTTTTTACATCATTGCTGCCACCGTTCAATAGTCTTAACAATCTGAGACACTCTGTAGAACAATTGTGTAGAATTGTGAGAGGTGTTCACCGGGGTAGCTCACAAACTGGCAAACTGTGTGTGTGTGTGTGTGTGTGTGTGTGTGTGTGTGTGTGTGTGTGTGTGTGTGTGTGTGTGTGTGTGATATTGGTTGCACAAATCTCTCAAGTACAACAGAATATTTTTTCTATTTTGGTATTTTCTTTCTACAAGGAGAAGCAAAGCACTGCATTCATACACAATTGACCTGGATGAACCATACAAACATGATAAATGCTACATCAGTTCTATATAATGAGCATCAAGTGTTGTCAGATTCATTGACTTTCCAACACTTTAGCTCACCAGTTCAGTAAGGAAAAGTTCATCAGTTCACAAAAATTATAGAGCACGACTCTATAATTACATGTTAGTTGCCAACTCATTAATATTTAAACATATGGACTTGGACACATGTCCATGTGTCCCACTTAAATGACACACCCAATGGTCTCCATTCTACAGTCAGACCTTCTAGCACAATAGAAGAGTATTGCTATCTAAGCACGAGGAAGGCAGATTTTGGTAGTTATGTTTCTGCTGATATTTCTGGTAATTCTCCTCTTCCTTTCTTTCTCAGAGCAAACACAAGTCTTGATGGTTCGGTGTCAAGAAGGAAGCTGTACAGTGCCGTCCCTGGTCGCCATTTTGTTGCAGTGCGACCCTATCAGCCTCAAGCAGATGGAGAAATCACACTGTATAAAAATGACAGGGTTAAAGGTCAGTACACACCCACAGAAACAATCATACAAACATATGAATGCAGGTCCCTTAGGTGTGTTTCATATCTAGACTAGAAAATGTTTTAGTATACAGAATTCCACATATATCACTAGGGGAAAAATAGAGCAATAAATTCTGAAATCATGCTAATGATTTTATTCTTAACTTATTTGATCGTGTAACCATTCGAAAAAATATGCACAAGTGACATGGCAGAATATTTACACAATTTCAACTTAAAATTTATATATTTCTGAAAATTTTTTGGTGTAGATTCATGACCTAATAAAGAATGACAATTAAGTCTAGTTAAGTTACTTCTTCTACTTTGCTTAACTCCATTTAGTTTAAATTCTGTTGAAATAATAATTATCTCTTTATTATGACCAAAGTTGTTGTATTTTAATGTTGTTATTTTGCAGGTGTAAGATTTTATATGTTGCACAATGAGCTAATTAGATAGACAATGAGCTAACTGTTATTTATGTGTTAGGACACTTAGTGACATTTCCACAAACAAAGGCTAAGTGTCAGCACCTATGATGTGCTGAACAATTTCTATTGTAAATTGTATTGTATTGCATGTACTAGGAGAGAGAAATTGGGACATTATGAGTAGTGGCCCATGTCTCATGTACATCACAAATCCATGTACATCGCAGTGACCTTGTTTTCCACAAAGGCTAGGAAGAAAAATGAACATTTTGGGATTAATTGAGGCCTTTTGTATGTATTTTATGCTGTTTTTCTGAAACCTGGCAACCCTGATTTAATGGTATGAGCTTTCAAACATAGCTAAAACACAAAATGACATGAATGTCTGAATAGTGGCTTTGTCTCAGTGTTAGATAACAGATCACTAACAATAACAAGTATCAGAGCAAAATGGTGATTGATATTTGGCTGTCTCAGTCCTCAGTATTGGTGAAGGTGGTTATTGGGAAGGCAGCGCTCGTGGCCGTGTTGGCTGGTTTCCAGCTAACTGTGTAGAAGAAATTCCTGCCAAAACCAATGAGGCCAGACCCCGTAAGTCTACACACTTCTTTGTTGGTGTGTTTAAATGTGAAAAATTTAATAATCTTTAACAAACAACGTACAAAATTCAATTGACTGGGAAGAAAAATAAATGGAAAATATTCAAATTATTGTGGTCTTATGAAAAACCGTATCAATTATCTACATTATGCCAAACCACATGTTCAGTAACAGTTACAATTACAGAAAAACAGTAATGTTTAGGTTCTATTCTCGGTTTTTGCTTCCAGTAGTGTTTTGATGATCAAGTGTCTCTTTAAGTGTTTTTATTGCTTTTGTTTTTCCTCAGAGAGCCGAATAGGTCGGACAGATAAAAAGAAGCTTTTCAGGCATTACACCGTGGGCTCATATGACAGCTTTGATGCCTCCAGGTACAGCTATCACTCAAACCTATATTAATTAATAACAGAATATATCTTTTCAAACGATGCCATGGTACTGTATTTCCACATAGTTTTATAATAATGAGTACCAAAAGTACCAGAGAAAATCTGATATTCAAATAGTAAATAACACCACATTAAAAATTATATTTGCCAAATAGACATTAAAGCAAATGTTTCCCTCCTAATCTCAGCTTGTTAGGAAGCTTGGGGTTAGAGCACAGGGTCAGCCGTGATACAGCACCCTGGAGCAGGGAGGGTTAATGACTTTATTCAAGGGTCTAACAGTGCTGGAGCTTGAACCCCGAGCTTAAACCAGTAACCCAAAGCTGTAAATGTTAAGACACAACTGCCACTCATGTGTCCAGACAAACTGACTAACTAACTAACTTATTAACCACCTAATCTATAAAACTGGTCTTAGAAGGTTTTGTCACAGATGAAACTTTTATAGTGTTTCCTTAGTTGTAGATCGGAATTAATAGGCCATAAATAATGTATGGATTATGGAAGTATGAATTACTGTTAGTAATTTCCATGTAGTTAGTCACGTAAAAATATGCATAAGACACCAATCCACACACACACACACACACACACACACACACACAAACACACAGACTGCGTTCTCGAGATTGCAAAATTGACAGTGACATCAGACGTGTAAAAACACTGAAAAGCCCAGCTTGTTGTTTCTGATGCAGACATTAATAATATTTATTTCTCTGCAGCACTGACCCAAATGTGCTGCTGCAGTGAGATTGGTTTTTAATGAGACCATTCAGCCTGTTTTTTTTTTTTTTTTCCTCAAACTCATGCTGAATTCTCCCTGGGGGGCTGAAACAACACTGCGTTAAATATTCATCTGGGGATTTTTTTTCTTTCCTTTTTTTTTTTTTACACTGACAGAAGGTGCTGTGAAATTTTGCATGAACTGCAAACTGTCTGCAGCCTGAACGCCAGACTAGATGGAGAGATCTGATGAATAAAGACTGAACAGGTCAATAATGAACATGAATCAAATATTCTTTTTTATAGCTAGAGATATAAACATTTGGAAAGTTCTTTTGACTGCTCTGGACCTTTAACATTGTAATAGTTGTAGCTAGCAACTGTAGTAATGTAGCATGTATTTCCTCACTTCCTAAGATCTTAGCCTAGCTCTACACAACTTAATTCCCTGTTTCCCTTTAAAAATTACATAATTGGTGACAAAAACCTAAACAATTTATTGTAGAACAAGAAGAATAACTGAGGTAATGGAAAATAAGGGTCCATATCTGAAGAGATACTAGAGATTCTAGAGAGACACTGCATCTTTGGCTGACCATCTATTATGCTCTCTTGAGACCAAAAATACAAAACTCTAACATTTTTTGATGAGATTTCGGCAAGCTAAAATATTTTATGTGGATTGTAAAAGTTGTGTAGTCATTTGCCAATATTACAGTATGGGATTGAAAATGTTGGTACAGAATTCACAGAATTAAATTCACCTGTGAGTGAAATTTAGATCATATGATCACCTGAACCTTCATCAGAACAGAAAAAAAACAGACTTGGTTGCCAGGGCAACTAAGCATCCTCCGCTCTGTTGCTAGGACTGCAGAAGTCTCTCGCACTCACACTTATACACACACTCATGCTTGCGCACATATACTTATTCTCTCTCTCTCTCTCTCTCTATCTCTTACACAGACACACACACATACACACACACACACACACACATACACACACACACACACACACACAGGAAGCAACTTAGAACCTTTAACCTATTGATGTATAATGAGTTTTATTTATTTAGATGAAAGGTATTTACTTATGATTATGATTATTATGACAGCTACAACTGTATAATAAAGATGCATATACATGTTAAGAGTGGAAATGATGCTGACTGAGTAATATACAATGTTATGTAAAAGAGCAAGTGAGAGAGATAGTGAACAAGAGAGCGAGAGAGAGAGAAAGAAATGAGAGCGAGGGAGGGGGAAGAGAGAGAGACAGAGAGAGAGAGAGAGAGAGATCCTCTCCTGCTCTTACACGCTCGCTTCTTCATGCTGCCAAAAGGATCGCAGGAATGAAAATGTCACCGCTGCTTCTTGGCTGCTGATGACACACGCTCACTCGCACGATCCTTGCGCTTGTGTGCTGCTATCACTCTCTGCACTTATTTCTCCTCTCTACGTTTCCTCTCGTTCCTCCGCTGCACGCTCGTCATCATTTATTTCATCATTTATTCATCGAGCCGGGTGATGGTTGTTTTTAGCGACGAGGCCTCGGTGAGCGACTCGCTCTCCGAGGGACGGAGGAAAAGAGGGGATGCGTTAACCCCTCCATTAATTTGAAATACAGCCTTCCATCCACCCATCTATCTTTTCCGTCCCTCCTGTCCGTCCTTCCCCTTACCTTTCATCATGATAAACATGCACTCGGGCCGCAAGGCGGTGGCCATGATGAGGATGATGGGATGTAATAACGGACGCTACGTTCGCAATTTCCTCCGCAGCGACTGCGCCATCGATGAAAAGACCGTGGTGCTGCACAAGAAGGAGAACGAGGGATTCGGCTTCGTGCTGAGAGGAGCGAAAGGTAAGCCAGAGTTCCTACGTTCGTCACCATCATCATCATCATCATCATCCATCTCACAAATCTGCTCTGAGATCACACCCACTTCATTTCCATATTATTCTATTTCACTTCACATCATCATCATCATCATTACCAGCACTATCATTATTACCATCATCATCATTAGAGGTACGCTTCTAATGACACACCAAAGACATCAAAACATGCCATTAATCCAGAGATTAGCATCTTGGATTGAGATGATGTGTCAATCTAGTCCACATATTGGGTCTGTTTATGTTCACACATTCACCATCATCATCATCATCATTGCACCTTTAATGATAAGCATTAGTCACCTCAAAAAAAAAAAAGGTGTGGACTTAAAAATATCATCATCGTCATCATCAGCATCATCATCACTGTCATCATCATCATCATCATGATTGTCATAAACATCATGTCATCTCTAATCCTGTTATTACACATCAAACACCCACATCAAATTATGAACAACAAGATTAGTAAACTGGATTGAGAGCATGTGTCACACAAGTGTACATGTTGGGTCACTCCTTCATCATCATTACCATCATCATCATCCTCATGCCACACCAAACACACAAGCATATCATTAGTCCAGATTTTCACTACAAATACTTTCATGTCAGTTCTCAACTTCATCATCATCATCATCATCATCATCATGGTTACACAACCAAAACAATTAATCTACAGGATTTCTTACTCCTGATCCTGTTATCTCAGTTCGCAATTTCATCATCATCATCCTCATCATCCTCATCCTTGCACACCAAACACAAACACACCATTAATCTACACTTTTAGTCCTGATCCTTTCATCACAGTTCCCACTTTCATCATTATCATCATCATCATCATCATCATCATCATCATCATGCATTTAATATAAGTGTTTTCAGTGCACTGTTGATTTGCACCAAAACACATATGAAGTGTGTAAAAAAAATTTGCTTAAAACCAGTGCATACTTCTGGCCATTTTAGCTCATCATCATCAACATCATCATTATCTGACTCCGCTTGCTGAAAGCCACTATATCAACTACCCCTAACCATGAGTATGTTTGTAGAATGCTTCTTCTCCAAACAGCCACATCCAGCCATTAAGAGCAAAGGTGTGCACATCTCCATCTAGAGTTTAGTAATCTGTACCTCTGAGACCCTGACATTTATATTTCATTTCTCACAATCCTCATCCTCACCTCCTTCATCATTAACATGAGCCTCACACTCCTGCTCCTGATAACCGAACACCTCATAGCGACCATGCTGTTTCTTTCAGAACAAATGTAAACACAGATTTTATCCTCAGTCCAGTCCTGACCAACAAACCTGAGCCAATGAAGTTCTCCCCTTTACCCCATGTGGATTCAGTCTTGTGCTGGTAGAAGCTTGCATAATGCAAACTGCATTATTATTATATTTATTTTAAATGACATGTGACCTGTGTGTAGGTTTAATCTATTTGCCTGAGGTTCAGTGATGTTGAAACCAGATGAAAAATATTTTGTAATATTCGTTGAAGTCCTCCTTAAATCCTGACGGCTGTCTATTGAATATCAGCTCAGAGATAAAGCTCCATTGTCTGCAGCATCCTAAGCTCTATAGTGTAACTATGAGAATGACCATTAACTTCTGACCAGTCAGAACAGGAAGGCATGAGGATCCTTGGCGTTAATATTTGGCTGTCAGTGCAGTAGTCTGTTCAAAAAGTTCTCCTCTTGTACTCACCACTTCCCTCGTGTGTAACAGAGCACGAGAACATTATCCTTTTCTCTTGCTACTCTTCTGTTACTATACACAACACTAACAGATTACATACCCTGTGGATGCATGTGAGAGAGAACCTGTTGTGCTTTGGTTAGCAGAGAATATGCAAAATAAAGAATTTGTGTTAAATGTTGGTTTTTGCTCTGCTGAAGCACTGACTATGTTACAGCAAGCTTTAAAGTCCTGGCATGTTTCCAAAAGCAAAAATAAAGGCATGTCAGGTTAAATGATAGATCAAGACAATAATAAAAGCCTATGGGAAAGCATCAGGAAAAAACTTCTAGAGATGTGGTGCAAACAGAACTGGATCAGGATAATCACATTACACACACACACATAGTGCACACTTTCCAGAGAGGATGTGAGGTAAAGTTATGTAGCTACTTACTGATGGGTGAGTTTTTCTTTTTTAACAGATAGGAGCACGAGCACGAACAAGAGACTCACATGGTTTACATTTTGTGTGTGTGTGTGTGTGTGTAGGCATGTTTTTATATTATGCTGAGGCCAAGCATTCCATTAAAGGTTTGGTCATCATCTTCTGTTTAATTTGGTATAAAATTACATTTTGTAGAACTTTAGTATTTTATTGCTAAAATCAGTACAATTTGTGTGTGTATGAGCTTGTTGTCGAGAACCATTGGGCCCTTGAGCAAGGCCCTTAACCCTCTTTGCTCCAGGGGTGCTGCATCATGGCTGACCCTACACTCTGATCCCAATGTCAAAAATTGGGATATGCAAAGAGAGAATTTCCCTGTGCTGTAATGTATATGTGACAAAATAAAGACTTTTATTCTATAATTTCACTGCAGTTTTCAGTTCTAATGTCGAACATGCAGCTGCTAATGAAATAAAAATGCAGCTGTTAACAGCCATAAATATGACTGTATGATTTTGAGGTGCAGCTCATTTCTGGACCGAACAATCGTAAATCTGTATAAATAAATTGCTAAAAGAAAAACAACCCAAATGAATTCGATATCTTATCGTTTATCTACAAACACATTTTATTTAAAAAAATAAAAAATCAGTCTTTTGTGTTGCATTTGTTGTATGAATGAACTTCTGGGGCTATTTAGGAATTTGTTTTAAATAACACATTTCAATTGTCACAAAGTAGAAATAGTTCCACAGAGCTTCTAACCTCTATAACAAATTCAGTGGTAATGGCAAATCATGCTATTGGTTGTTAGAGATGCTCAGAATGGTCACTCTATGAGACAGAATTTTGATCTATGGTCACTTCACACTGTTACGATCAGCAGTCAGCAACCGTAATTCTACGCAGCATGAGATTTAACCGAGCACTTTACATTCTGACCTTTGGATTGAATTACATTTAATCGAATGTGTCTTACAGTACAGTAAGGAACAACAGGAAAATTGGGAAACACTAATATAATTATTAGTAACACATTGAAACTAGGCTTAGTGGTTAGCACGTTCGCCTCACACCTCCAGGGTTGGGGGTTTGATTTCCGCCTCCGCCTTGTGTGTGTGGAGTTTGCATGTTCTCCCCGTGCCTCGGGGGTTTCCTCGGGGTACTCCGGTTTCCTCCCCCGGTCCAAAGACATGCATGGTAGGTTGATTGGCATCTCTGGAAAATTGTCCGTAGTGTGTGATTGCGTGAGGGAATGAGAGTGTGTGTGCCCTGCGATGGGTTGGCACTTCGTCCAGGGTGTATCCTGCCTTGATGCCCGATGACGCCTGAGATAGGCACAGGCTCCCCCTGACCCGAGGTAGTTCGGATAAGCGGTAGAAAATGAATGAACATTGAAACTATGTTGAATTCTTCATTCATTTCAGGTTTGCTTACAGTATGTGGTTTCTGCTATGGTATGACACTGTAGGTTTTATAAACGAGACAGAAGGACATCACAGATGTAGAAACAGCAGTAGTGGCCATGTTGATGTCATGCCAGATACCGTTCTGACAAGCTCACCCAAGAACTGAAGGAGAAAATAATGGTACTGTGTGTTAGATGTGATCTTAATGTGATAGATAGTCATCATTAGCTCCGGTAACAAGACTAACGAAGCTAACTTCAGACACCAAACATGTCTTAGATGATGTTTGGGTTATACAGTTAATGGGACACTAGCTAAATTTTATACCTGGCTAAATTGTAACTTTAAACTCACGAACACACTTATACACACTTAAATTTTTTAATAAACAGCCATTTTAACTTTGTTATGCTGAATAACTAAAACGATCCACTTTCCCATAACACTAACAAAGTTCTGCACCCATTCTGCACAGTCTGAATCACAAGTTCGTCATTCAATCAAACCCATTTTAACTGTCTTTAAATTTTTCTTATTTCTACCTCCCGATACACCTCAAAGCTGACACGCCCATCGAGGAGTTTACACCTACTCCAGCTTTTCCTGCCCTTCAGTATCTGGAGTCAGTGGATGAGGGTGGAGTTGCATGGGAGGCGGGGCTTCGGACTGGTGACTTTCTAATTGAGGTAAGACACGTTTTCAAAGCTCTGCCTTTTCTTTTTTTCTTCTCAAAATGTTCTTCACAAAGGAATTACTTTCTAACATGTTTTTAGTACTGTAGTATCCCAACTGTAGAGACAAAGTGATGATGTGATCCAATCCAAGACTACCATTTCATTCAACTGATACTCATTGTAATAAAACTCCATTAGCTGTGTATTACATTAAACGCTTGTGTTCTATTCTGCATGATATGCAGGGCCGTCTGGTATGAATGGGCTTGCAGAGCCTTCCATATGCTCTCTTTGCTGGTAATAAATGTGCGTAAGACGAATATATTTTGCTTTTTCTGAGCCAAGCACTGAATTTACAGCCAATGCATACTCATTTGTGCTGCTCTCTTTTCTCTACTGTATTGCAGTGCAGTGTATTGTCTTGTAGTGTATTATATTTCTGTCTTGCACTGTTTGCGTTAATTTGCACACATGCTCTTTATGTGGAAATAAGTGATAGATATTATTCCTTAGTTCTTTGTTATTTTATGGTGCTCTGCATCTTTCTGTAGCACCAAGATCGTTGTTTCATTATGTACGACACCGGATATATATATGGTTGAAATGACAATAAAAGCTGCTTCACTTGACTCATAACCTGACAACAGCACCTCCAGTGGTCATTAGATGAAATACATGTGGTGTGTGAAGTATAGGATGGACCTCGTTTCTTTCTAGCCAAGACTATAGATTTATGGAACATCTCACAAACAGCCATGTCAAGAGATTTCCCAATGAAATGCCCAAGCTGAAAGATCAATAACAGCTCGTTATTAACAGTGTTTTTTTAAGGTGCATTTGAATAATCGGTTAACATGAACAAGGTTAATTATTAAATGTCTTTGACGGAGAATGATATATTATACAAATTATATATTTCACAATGGGGCAAATAAGATTTTGTCTACCTTTCTGTGAGCCAAGCTAGGATGAAGCTATATCACTTAAAAATGGCATGTTGTCTGTGTTTGACATTTATAAATGTTCACTAATGATCTGAGTCCGGCTGCATGATGATTAAATATCAGGGATTTTCACAAAAACTAGCCTCATAATGTAAACTATGTTTGAAGTTTGTGTTATAGAATATTAGCTAGTTAAATTTAATGACTATTTAACTATTTTAAATACTCCTCCATTTGAGTGACAGCTTGGTCCACCATATTTGTTGAAACTTCATAGATATTTCTAGGTGAATAGAATTGGAGGACTGACTACACTGAGAAGGAGAGAAAGACATATATATGCTATGCTCCCATTTATGCAAAATAAGTCAAGTTCTGCTTTCCGTTTGAGACAGCTGTTATTTTAGTAACAGATAACTGTACGCAAAAATTCTGTCTAGAGGGCTGCCTTCTGACTGATTGACTAGCAACAATAAAACGAGTGTTTGATAAGCGATGAACTAAAAGCAGTGCTTCATGAGAGATGAAGATGTCAGCTGTGTTTGTTCTGCCTACAGATTTTTTTTTGTAGTTTCCTTCTTCAAAATTAGCACCTCTCAGAGAACAGTTTGCTAACACACACACACACACACTTAAGCTGCAGTGTGTGCAGTTTGTCTCTAGTGCGATGTGATGATATAATCAGGATGTTGTTGATATTATTATAAAAATGAAGCAGTAAGGCTCTTTCTTTCTTTCTTTCTTTCTTTCTTTCTATTCTCACATCTTGTTTTTATAGTTTTCATCCCACACTTCACCTTCCCTGTCTGCCTATCCTTCTCTTTTTCATTCTAGTTGTATCACCTTTCTTCCCTTTTATTCTCCATTTTCTCAATTCGAAAGAATTGTATAACAGTTGGGTGGAGAATGAACACCACAAAACATGAATGGGTTTTGGGTGCAGCAGTTTTGCTAGACAGGAAGGCTGGAAGACTGCAATTTCGCAGCTGGAAAAAGATTGTTTCTGAACACTGGAGCAAAGCTATAAGAGAACTATCTAATCTATGTGATCTAATCTATAGCAGGTTTCTATGATAAGACAGTGGTTTAGATGTTGATATATTGAACAGAAGCTTCTGAATTCAAATCTTCTGATTCTGCTAAAAGCTGTAAATGTAATGTAATGGCTTTAAAGTGGACAGTTTTGCAGAAACACCGAGAAAAATCTAAGCAATATACAGTATTGCTATGCAGAGTTGTCTATGTAAATAATAGGGGTGCAACATTACACAAAACTTTTACTAAATGTACTTAATATATACATTTAAATATATAATATTACTCATTCATTCATTTTCTACCGCTTATCCGAACTACCTCGGGTCACTGGGAGCCTGTGCCTATCTCAGGCATCATCGGGCATCAAGGCAGGATACACCCTGGACGGAGTGCCAACCCATCGCAGGGCACACACACACTCTCATTCACTCACACACTACAGACAATTTCCCAGAGATGCCAATCAACCTACCATGCATGTCTTTGGACCGGGGGAGGAAACCGGAGTACCCGGAGGAAACCCCCGAGGCATGGGGAGAACATGCAAACTCCACACACACAAGGCGGAGGCGGGAATCGAACCCCCAGCCCTGGAGGTGTGAGGTGAACGTGCTAACCACTAAGCCACTGTGCCCTATATAATATTATATTATATTATTTTTAATACAGCAATCATTTAAAAGATGGTATGTCTGAAGCACAGGGCTTTTTCTATAAATGCAGCAGAGAGAGCAAGAGAGAAAGCGTGTGTGTGTGTGTGTGTGTGTGTTTGTGCATACAGTATGTGTCTCTGTGATACATGGCCTTCTACATGCATGATTTATGACACAGCCTAGCTTGACATAAAATTTTCATTGTGTGTGTGTGTGTGTGTGTGTGTGCTTACAGTCTGTTCATTAAATGTAAATTTGCCTCTAGGTGTGAAAGCCATCTGAAAAGAATGAGGTTAGTTGGATGCCCCTTACCACCATTCAAAAATATAGGGTCATTTTAAAAATAAATAAAAGGTGTGAAATTGAGGTTCCTCGTTGGACTATGTGACACAGGGTTGCAGGTTTTATTAGGCAGCATGCCTGCAACACACAGGATACAGTATCTGTCCTGAAAACACTGGGCTTAATGCAGGGACACAGCCTGGATTGTACATCCATCCATCATGCATAATTAGGGGGATGATTAAAGATCGCAATTTACCCACTGCCATGTTTTATTTGGAATATGTGAGGATTAGGGGATGTGGTAGCCTTGTGGTTCAGGTGTTGGACTATTAATTGGAAGGTTGCCAGTTAGAATCCCAGGTCCACTAGCCTGCCACTGTTGGACCCCTTTGCAAATCATTTAACGCTCTATTGCTCAGTTCTATAAAAAATGCCATCCACAAAATGCCATAAAATGTAAATATTAAAGTACCTAAAGGCATCACAGGCAAACGCAAGAAGGAAACCACTATTGACATCAAATCAGGAACAGGTGGAGTGGCACTGATGACCAGTTAAATTCGTCATCTCAAGCACCAGTTGAAAAGCTTATTAATTAGTAAACTGTAGCTCTATCTACAGAAGATCCTCTGGGACACACACCACCCAGCTCACTTTCTGCTCAGACACCATCATTGTACAACCTGAGACATTACAGTCTGGACAGTATCATCACACACACAGCGTGTTTTTATAACAGCTTCTTTCCAGCCACAGTCAGGCTAATGGTAAAAGACAAAACGGAAGGAAAGAATATGTCTACCTCATTTCTGTAAGCTGTAAGATCATAAATCCTTATAACTTTTTATGCTACATTTTCTCACTGCTTCAAAAGCAGAGTATAGGTCCTAGCCATAGACCTTTTATCGTTTGTCTTGTTTCTTAAAATGCTTTTGCACGAGCAATTCTTATGCACTCGTACAGAACAATTCTTGATTGTTGAATTTTTTTAAATATTTATCTTACTCGGTCTCTCTGAAAACCTAGAGCCTATCCCAGGTGGTTTAGACGTTAAACATGTTAGCACTGCAGTCCAGCGAGTGGCTAGCATTCCTTATTTTAAAAAAGCTGAAAATGACAAGAAAAATGAAAAAGAAAAACAGTTTCAGTTTTGTTCATAGGAAAGCTAGTATATGGAATAACTTATGAAATAAGAAAATGAGTTCATTATTATCATGTTACACTTGATGATAAGCCAAAAAGTCTGTGATCTGAGATCTGCCTGAATTTTCATTTGTTATACAAAACACGTCAATGTCATAGGTTTGGTCATTATACAAGGTCTTCATTTACATTGTTTACACACCATACCCACACAGATACAGTTCCTTCTGAGTTACTCAGCTGGACTAAGAGCATTGTTACTATGTTGTATATCAAGCAGATAAACCAGGGCCGTTACTGAACGTATGTGTGATCAGTTTTGTGGTCATTTATAACATAGGTTATTAACAGAATAAATCCATTTACATCACTGGATGTCAGTTTACAGTGCAGGAAGCAGGAAATAGGTAGTTACTGTAGCAGTGCTTAGTATTCATTGATGACCCACATGCCTTAATCTGTGCTGTATTTGTTTTGGACAAACCACTGTAATGAACCCCAGCTTTTCTGTTGAGAGAACATATGCATCATGAGTTTCCTTTTTTAAAGGAAAGGGGCAAAGCTGAGCAGCTGTGTTTGGGTTGGAGGCGGGACTAACTGACTAATCGGGTCATTTATACCCAAAGCCACTTATGACTCATTAACCGAGTTGGGAACACACAAGCCTTACAGAAATGCTCATTTACATATATACACATAAGGCTGCACGATACGGACAAAACTAGCATATCATGATAATGTTATTATATCTTATGGTTGTTATCTGCCAATATATTGAAAACAAACTGGTGAACCGGTCATATGTTAGTGCCACAGTTAAAAACTTTTCAGGATCCTCTGAACTTGATCAGCATACTGATAGAACTCACAACATGGTGGGTTAGCATGATTGGTTTGCCATAGTAGCACCAAAGAGGCACTAAACTACATTACCCATCATCCCCAGCATGTCACATATCTCAATCACTCTCACCTGTATCTCATGTCGCATTGATTGATTGATTGATTGATTGATTGATTGATTGATTTCACTATATAAGTTGCAGATTTTCAGTGTTTCTCGGTCAGAGTTTGTCTGTTGTAATGTGTTTGTGTTGTCAAGTGTTCCTCAGTGTCCTCAGAGTCTGGAGGTTTTACAGTTCCTATTTATTTTCATAGTTTTCACATCTTTTGCTTTCATTTCTTTAATGAATAAATAATCTGCACTTGCACCTTTGCTATACATTTTTCTCAGTATTGCAACGACATACTGTATATAAATAAACATAATAACTGGAGTCAAGCTGGGGAAATTAATGTGCTCAAGCAGATCAATAAAACACTAACCTACTGTATATATTGTGGCCTGGGAAACATTTTTACTATTATTTGAATTTTTGTAACAGACGTTTTACAACTTATAACTCTCATTACCCCAGAAATGAAGAAGGAGAAATTTATCAGTATAAAATGTTACATTTTTGAGGATGAATGTATGTGAAAGTCAGACCCTGGTGCTCTAGCATAAACTAGCACATTCCCATGAGCCATAGCATGAGAACCTCTGACAGGTGAAGTGAATAATATTGAATGTCTTGTTACAATGGCACGTGTCAAGTTGTGGCAGGACGACTTGGTCAGAGCATCTCCAGAACAGTAGGTCATACCGGTGTTCCCGGTATGCAGTGGTTAGAATCTACCAAAATGGTCCACGGAAGGAGAATGAAATGGTCCAGGGAAGCAACAGGGCCCCCATAATCCAAGCTGATCCGAGGTTATTGTTCATCCCGGCTATGATAGAAAGTCTGATGTGTCCCATTTTCTTGTTGTTTCTTTTTACGACATTTAGCAGAGGCCCATTTATTCAGAGCAACTTACATTTATCTCATTCATACAACTGAGCAATGATGGCCTTGTTCGCGGGGTTCAGATTGGGGTTCCTGGGATTCATACAATCTTTATCAGTACTCCAATGCCTTAACTATCCTATCAGTATTCCACTGAGCTACATTCAACACCATGAGAATTGGCTTGGTGTGTAGGTTTTCAGTTCCGAACCTATACAAATGATTAGTCCTTTTTAACATTTATTTTTACAGCAAATTCAGTTGACTCCATTAAGAATCAAGGGATTTAATCTGATTAAGTGAACAATTGAATTATAATAAGATTATTAAGTGCTAGGTTGTTTGTGTATGTATGTATATATGTATGTATGTATGTGTGTGTGTGTGGCTTTTGTCTTTTATTGTCATTACAGTAGTTGAACTAAAAATAATAACAAAAAAAAAATTTAAACATACCATTTGCCTAGTGTAAAGTCTACAAACTTGAAGTACACATCTTAATTTTGTCAATACTTTATAAACAGAAACACTTTTACTGAACATGTTCTGGCTAGGTTTGTAGCACACATAGTGCAGTGACCTTCTATTATCCCGTCTCACATGATTAATGAAGGAGTGAATAAATAAATTATTACATGGAGAGAAACAGAGGCGAGAGGATATAGTGACCTTCTCCTGTCTTCTGTACTGTACAGATGAAATTAGTTCAAATCTATTCGTTATAATTGGATAATAGTAGCGTCATGACAGTTGTGCACTTTGTGCACCATTATTTGAGAAAAAATTAGAAGGGTTTTAAATTTGAAGTTCTATTAATGTCTAACTATTATTATTATTATTATTATTATTATTATTATTATTATTTGTTATTGTTGTAGTGATGTTCACCTAAAATACAGACTAGCAATCTATGAGTGTACCCACTATTCACTATTCATAACTGCTATGATATCTGCTAGTAGTTCTTATTCACAAACACTCAAACAATTGGACAGTTGAGTAGCGAGACATAAGACACCCACACGGGTGATCAGTAAAGTCTGAGGATGTGTTTGAAATATTCAAATACTGCGCCAGTATAAACTGTATATACACTGTTAATATTCTTAGTAGTACTAGACATGTATATTGTACAGTATGTGATGATTAACATTTAATGTTACTGTAAAACATGACATGGCTCCATTAAGTTATGTGAACTTGTATCCTCTCTCTATGATCTACTGCCAAGACAACTTTTGGATATAACTCAAGTTTTCAAAAAATTTAACGTAATGAAATCCAGAGTTTTGCCTACTTGTGAGTTGCAACAAAGCTTATTTTCAAGTTGAGTTTACTTTATGCTTTAAGTCTAAGACAGTTTTCTCAGAAACACCTTGATTCATTTATGTAAGGTGAATTTTCAGTTAAATGATATTAAATGTATGTAGTTTTCTAGCTAACATAATCATTTAAGAACTACAAGACCGATAACAAGTTGGCTGGAGTTTCTTCACCATTTTTTCAAGATGAGAACCTTCATAAAATATGGCAAACGCAATGGATGTCATTTCCAGTAATGGAACGGTGGGGTTTGTGGAGCCTTGTAAGATATTTTAGGGTGCAACTTTTCCAGTGCACTGAAAGGATTTTGTGTTTTAAAATGGCCGACTCGATGATTAGTGCTTATCAAATGGTTTACCAATGTTTACTATAACAACTGAGCTCATAACTACATAACGTTTTTTTGTTTGTGTTTTTTTTTTTAAGATTATTTAAAGATTATTATGCTCCCTGTAAACAAAGATCATGTAACCAGGTAAATAAAGTTCTTGATCACATTAATGCAAGCTAATCATGTAACAGAATGACTTTTAAGATTAACCATGGTGATTAGTTAGCTAGTTTGCTAGTACAGAGTGTAATCTGACATTGCAAACCGAGATGTAATGCTAGAGGTAGCTAAGTAAAAAAACAAAAACAAAACAATATTTTATTCCATGTGTGTTTGGGGGTGTGTGTGCAATGTGAAGAACCCTGGCACACTGTCCAGGGTCTCCCCTGCCTCTTTCCCCTGAGTCTTCTGGGATAGGCTCCAGGTTCCCTTGCATAGGATAAGTGGGTCAGAACATGGATGGATAGAATACTACCTCCTTGGATAACGTTTTTTTCTTACGTGGTTTTGGGGAATCTTGGAAACTGTGAAACTATATATGCCACATCTGTGTATATATTTTTTATGACAAATGAGTCATGAGAACTGCCTTCCTTCCCACCACATTTGCTTAGGTTCCCACTGAGACAGATACCTGTTGGTCTTTAAAGTTTCATCGGGGAATCTTGAAGGAATAATATATATATATATATATATATATATATATATATATATATATATATATATATATATATATATACATATATAGTGCACATAAGGAACAGAGGCCACAGGGTGCTCTGAAACTGTCATGAGTTATATACTGTGAAGCCAGCTTGGGGAGTTTCGGAGAGAAAACAAGGCATGTGTGTCATGTTAGAGATGACAGAAGAGCTAAGAGAACATAACATGACCTGTGGTAACTTCTTTTTTGTCCCATGAGCAGTCTCAGGTGTTCCTGAAGAAGAAAATCTCAATGGTGGGCACTGTGAGCCCGGTGAGTATGAAGCAGTCGTCCCAAGTGGTGTAAAATCTTAAAATTACTCTCTCCCTGCACTCTAAAGCATTAGTTAAGGATAATTCACCCATTTATTGATGGCATTATACAGAGATCTCTGGTTCAAAAAAAAATTGACGATTATGGCTGGATTCCTGGAACTGGTCAAAATTGACCTGGAGCATACTGTAAAGGTATAGAATATGAAGAATATGGAAATATTCCTTCATTTATTGAAGGAACAAAGTTATCCAACACTACAATAAGAAAAGTAAGTGTATGACAATCTTTGATACTTAACATGAGTGTGAATAATTTTGAATTAAAATCCAGAAAAAGATCCTTGTGTAGACTGATAGGCAGTCGTAAAGATCCTTGTGTAGACTGATAGGCAGTTGTAAAGATCCTTGTGTAGACTGATAGGCAGTCGGGGTGTTAGAGGAGAAAATGTATTCTGACCTATCGGATAAACTGCAGGTGGTCCAACCTAATCTCTGGCTGTGTATTTAGAAATGTTGGCTTGTGTGGTAATATTCATGCTGTTCACATACTGTGTACTGCATACTGTTGATGGACAGGGCATAATGAGTGCACATATGTATACACACACACACACACACACACACACACACACACACAAACAGACTATGCATTAGATTTTTATTTTTCACCATGGCATGTGGTGCTTCTGTGACATCAGCCTCCTGGTCTGTTGCCTTGGTTACACAAGACTGTGATTCCTCTGCTTGGATTGCTCTTACACACACACGCACACACACACACACACACACACACACACACACACACACACACACACACACACACCCACACACACACATTCTTCATCCTGTGAAATGTTCTGCCTGCTAACCCAGTTTTGCTTGGCACAGCTGAAGGGCAGCAAAGCGCATCGTTTAAGTGTGTATCACTGTACACACCTGTGTGTGAGTGTGTGTATACCCCTTATAGCACAGTGCATTCTGGGGCATTCTCCTCTCTGCACATAAAATAGCCAAGTAATATTAGCATTCTTTACTCACCCAGCATCAATACTCTTATTATTTCAAGAGAACAATGTATTTGTAGTAGTAAACAGTTTTAAAATATGCTAGTTTTAATATATTGAACTCTATTAACACCAAACCTGGTTGTTGTATATTTTCTTGTCTTTTTGCTTTGAAGTATATATAGATTCATCAAAATATGTTTAAACATGTGACTTTAAACCATAAGTTCACATGTTAGCATATCTTTCACCACTATTTTTAGCTTTCACCTGCTAGGCTAGCTTTCACCAATATATAGATTTCACCTAGTTTAGCTTTCACATCTAAGCTAGCTTTCACAAATGGGTTTCCTGCTAGCTTATGTTTCATTCACTATGTTAGCTTTCACCTACCAGGCTAGCTTACACCTCCTTTCACAATGTCATCCAGTACAGCATACACTTTCAGCTGAATATGTCTAATTTGAATGATTTCATTTATTGAAAGAAATATGTAAGAAGCACCACATTAAGATTCTCATAGAGTGTTGACCCATGTTTGGATACAATAACCAGGTTGTAAAAGTATGCACACCCCTTACCTTATACTTTGTTAAAGCACTTTTTGCTCGTAATACAGAACTCAGTATATTTTAAGTAAGAGTCTAGCAACTTAACAGATCTTTTGGCAATTTTATTCCACTGTTTCTTTCAAAAATGCCAAGGTCTTTAAAGTGGAGATGTTCAGTGTCTCACTTAGATGATGAAGATATTCAATGTCTCATTCAGTGATACACAGCCGTCTTCAAGTCATTCTAGAGGATTGTGATTTAGACCTAGACTTGTAACTCTCTGGTCCATCCCTTGTCTCATGTAGCAAGACCTTCTGACTAACAATCAAAGGTCTGGACTCCACAGCAGCTTTTATTGTCCAAGGACCATTCAAGGGGCATCTGATCTGTCTAAATTGCAAAGCAGCCAGTCACAGTTTGTTTTGTTTAGCATCAGGTTTAGGGGGAAGTAGAAATCCTCTTATACACTTATTGTCACAGTTGTTACAGGGCTTCCTTGTTCTATGAGTGAAACATGCATACTACATCTACATGAATCATGATGGCTTTGTTTCCAGGTGGACCAATAAAAAGCAAGACACACACCTCCTGTAGAATACAACCAATCAAATGATGATTGGAAGTGTTTCCAATTTTGTGTGCCATATGCATGTACGTCTGAGGCTGAGACTATCCCATCACAAAACACTGATCATCTTCTGAAGCTGTTCCTTTGTTGAGTTGAATATGTGCTTTGGGTTGTTATCATGATGGAAGGTGACATTTTTTCCTCATCTTCATCTGTCTTCATCTTCAGCAAAGGCTTGTTGTGTGCCAAACTAGAGTAGTATATGGAGCTATCTATGATTCATCTATCTTGACTAGAGCAGTCTCAGGTGTAAAGACTTAAGATTTTTCTTATAAATACGGACTTATAAATACGTCTTTAGCAATCATTGTCACAAGAGAATGACAGGTGTTTGCCAAATATTTATGTAGCACGTTTAATGTTGCTGCAGGTCTTCTGGAAGTCTTGCTGATATGTTTTCATGTTGTCCTTCTTCTATATTGAACTGAAATCCTGTTCATGGTGATGTCACTGTGCTTCTCCATTGTCTCTGCTTGTTACATGGTACATCTTATGTTGTAGAAATGTGTTATAACCCTCCCCTCAGTACCTTTCAACAGTGAGATCCCATAGATCCCATAGTCAAGAAAAAGAAAATGTCAAGAAAATACTATAGAAACAGCGGATCATTATTTGGGATCTTTATTATAGGACAGGTGTATGATAATTACCTTTGAACTAAAGTATGAATGTAATTGGTTTGTTCTCAGTGCAGTCACATGTGCCATTATAATATGCTGTGCACACTTATGCTACAAATATAAGAATTTCTCCCCAAAAACACCTTCTGGTTTTTATTTCATTTGTTCATTGCAATATGAAATTAAAGATGGTGAAAGCTCTTCCACAGTGTATCCTGGTTTCATCACACAAACCTGCCATTTTTAGTAGGGATGTGTAGACTTTTTATATTCAGTGTACATTACATAATAAAATATTAAAAATAAATAATAAAGTTACTTACATAATAAAATATTCAAATAATACAGTAGTTCTGGTATAAATGCTACAGTTGTCTAAAATGTTGGGTATTTTTCCATTTGGGGTCATTTACCTAAAAAGGTTTACTGTGGAATATGTGAAAAACCAAATATGCCTTTTTTCTATAAGTAATGATCATAATATTATTACATTATATTGAATAAAAACCAATTCAGCCAATATACAAATTAGTTTACTACACAATTAATTCATTAAAAACTACCTTTTGAGCATGAGCCACTCTCCCTTTAAAAAGAAATCAGCACCAGTAATAAAAGTGTAAAAATACCTGTCTGACTTTTTTGTTAATCAGTAATAAGTATTACCACTGTCTACTTGCTGTAATGCTCTGTTCAAGAGCTTAAAATATCTGAATTTCTTGCTCCCTAAGATCTCTGATAGCATTATGACAACATTTTTATTATTGTCAGGCCATTAATCTGTGCTCTTTGTATGCGTGTGTGTGTGTCTGATAGCATGCTCAGGAATCTTAATTTTCTATCCATTGTGATCAGTGTAATTAAACACGTTCAGACCCAATAACTGCAGTCATTGAATACACACACATGCATACACACACTCACACACACATGCAGACGATTATCCTACAGCACCATGAAAATAATAGAATGAGGGAATTTGCTTGAGAGTGAGAGAGAGAGAAAGATGTGCCTATGCTGATGTGTGTATTGTTCTCAGAGTTTAAGAACAGGCATTAGATCTGCAGCTGTTTGTGTACGTGTGCTCGTGTGTCTATAACTGTGATGCGCTGTTAAAGCTAGCGGTGATGATTCATACCACTGCAGACGTCAGTGAAAGAGGGAAAGGCAACAATAAAGACAAGACACATTGACGTGAAACATGTCTCTGAAACTGTCTACTCATACTACACACCTACAAATAAATATGCCACATACTGTAGATATATTTTTTTTTAATGATCACATAGTACAACAACTCACAATGGCAATGGTTATGCCTGCTGGAACTATGAGTATGGAGGTCACACCTTCCGAAATGGGTCTGATGGACAGAAGCTTCTAAATTATAATAGTTAATTGTACGTTGAAATGTTGTGAAAATTTTTGTGAACCAACAGGGGTTTTATTTCTCTGAGTTCTCCATCTGTATGGGAGTACATGAGCATTAGTAGCCTTGATGTTCAGGTATTACAGAGTTCAAGTATTAAATCTTCAGTCATTTGAGTTTATACCACAGCATTACACATCTTAATAGACCATCTTAATAGAATAATATTGATTATCTCGCTGCAGTGACACCTGTCAAAGGTGGGCAGCAAATAAACAGTCAGTTCTAAAAGTTGATGTGTTGGGGATCTGAGTGACTATGAAAAGGGCTCTATTGTGATGGCTAGATGACTGGGTCAGAACGCCAAAACCACAAAAATTGCTCAGGAATTGTTTGGGGAACATGACAAAGAGTTCAAGGAGTTGATTTAGCCTCCAATTCATCAGCTCTCAATGCGTTCAAGCATCTGTGGGATGTGCTGGACAAATAAGTCCTACTGTATCTATGGAGATTCCACCTCGCTTCTTACAGGACTTAAAGGATCTGCTGCCAATGTCTTGGTGCCAAATACAGTACCACAGCATATGTTCAGAGGTCTTGTGGAGTCCATGCCACAAAGTATTTTTAATGTTATGGCTGATCTGTGTAGAAATAAGGTTTATTGATTATGGTATTTATATTCACAAGTATATTTCTAGCTAAAAGGATTCACTATGTCTTGTGGTAATATGTGTGGAAGTAGTATGCATCAGTTATGCACAGTGGATTCATAGTGCACTATGGGTAAAAACAGTGAACTCTCCGAAAAATGTGATTTGTCCACTGAGAATTTGCACGACACACAAGAATGGCCGCACCCCAAATAATGCTTTATATTGTAAATAGGAAGTGAATTCAGCAGAACACAGCGTACTGCTTTACTTAAAGCAAAGTAAATTACGTGAAGTATTAGACAGCTTTCTGTGTCAATTATTCATGTGGGTTTATGGTGCTTTAGATAGATTTTGCTGGAGAAAAAAAACAATACAATTCAGTACAATTTATTTATTACAATATTAGACTTATATTTAAATGTATTTGTATTTATCCCCAATGAGCAAGCCTGAGGTGTCTAAGGCGACTGTGGACAGAAAAAACTCACTTAGATGGAAGAGGAAGAAACCTAGAGAGGAAGCAGACCAGAAAAAGGAACCTCATCCTCATCTGGGTATATAAATATACATAAATTTATACCTAATTTATAATAATAAATATTTGTACATAAATATATGACAGTAGAGGGTGTGATTATAAATATACAGTCCAGCAATTGTGTATTGATGAGGAAGTTGTTGTCCTCAAAGATCACATGTAGTCCAACTGGAGCTGGTACGTCTCTAGATGCCTCAGGATCCTCACAGGGTTGCCCTCATCTCAGTGAAGGTCTGAAATCTTCACGACACAGAACACAACTGGAGCTGGTACAAGCTCTGGATGCCTCGGGATAATATACTGTGTATCCCTGGTACATGTTTAATTCCCTCTTTAAAATGGGAAGGGACCCCTTCAATGAAGTGAATCTTATCCAACACATCTGGCCCCAAGTGGTTTATTAATCGGCTGATATGTTTGATTAGGTGTGTGAGCAGTATATAAGCCACAAACTGCACAATGCATAAGTGGAACTGTTAAGCATTTGAAGGGACTGTCTTGAACTCTCAGGAAGGCACAAAGACTTGGCGGATGTGGCTTTGCCTGCCTTTCAATAGTCACAGGGAGGACCTTCCCTCCTTCAGGTGCCTCCTGGAGGCACTGTTGATATATGGGTATGCTGTTGCGCAAATATATAGCAGTTAAAAAAATGTGCTTAATAAGGTAGCATATTTTGTAGCACATTGTACGATTGGCTCATTCTAAGCTAAACAATTGAAACTGTTAGAAGCTTTAGTACTGTATTTAATTATTTCAAATTTATTATTCATATTGTAAACACATTATGAACACTGTTAATGTTGTCTGCCTTTTTTAAGGCAGTTAATTAACTTGCTAGTTTGCTGGTACCTGGCTTACGATAATGAGATACAGTACATTGAATTACTACTTTACTGAACTATGTTTCAATTAATAATTTTTCACCTTCGAGACATTATTAACACCAGCATTACACAGTTAATGGCATTTCCAGGCAGCTTGATTACAGACACAGCAACGTGACATCTGGTTCAAAATATGAATTTTTTTTGTGATACAGGGTTTGTTTGTGACTGAATCTGAGATTATCTGAGCCTCACTTGAATTTAAGCAATTAATGAATGATTACTTTTAAGCAATTAATGAATAATGAAATTAAAATGAGGCAAGTTAAGTGGACCATTTGTTTTAGGATTGCATTCGATTTAAATAACAAATGTATGGACAGATCATCGGGTGGTTTAAAGATCATTTATTCATACATTCATTCAGCTTGATTAACACTATCATTGTCATGATCACTGTGTATCCACCCTGAATTGGATAGGAAGAGGGAAACAATGACCCTGGAGCTGAGATGGAATAATTCTATATTCTGTGCCTTTTCCTTGTGATGTAAAAATAAAACCAAGATGCATCATGTCAGATTTGTTCTACTTTTAAAGTGATTTAGCAAGCAACAAAATTGAAATGAAAAACAAATTAAATAACAATAGGCATTAAACAAAGAAGAAATAAAAAAGAAAGTAGCAAAGACGTTTGTAATGTAGCATGGGTCTGTGCTCAGAAACAGCCAATCACATTTCAAACCTTTGTTCAAATGTAATTATTATAAACATTAATGTAAACAATGAATTTCAGAGTTTGAAGTTTAGCTGTTTCGGTAGGATTTTCTTGACGTGTTGACTTTATCTGACTGTTGAAGCTGTGATCTGCAAAAGGAGCGTACAAAACATGCAAAGAATAATTGAAAGATATTGATCAGGAAAGGGGTACAAAATATTAGATATAGCATGGAACACAGTGAAGGTCATCATGGCCAAAATGACAATCTACTGACTATTCACTTGCTGCCTAACACATCCTTGCCACTGTACTGTAGCAACATAATCAAGTTTATTCACTTTACCTGCCGTTGGATCTCTTACCTCTGATCAGCATAACACATAATATGGTACAGTTGCTCATGTGGTTGACGCTTTGAAAATAAAAACTTACAGCTGAGGCAGGATACAACCGAGGTGAAGGTTAAGAGTCTTGGTCAATGACACAATCATGGCAGTTTATCAGCATTTGGATTTAATCCCAGATCTGTAACAAATACCCTTTACCACAGAGCTACCACAGTTCCCTCAACAAGCTCAAAATGCCTGAACTACTTCTTTAACTGAATTAACTCAGACAAAATGATTGCATTGAATCAGCACATCATCAACCCCTACTTTATCTACATTTTTGTCACATGAGTGTTTGTGGTGTGGTGAGCTGACATTCTTTTTGCTTCATATGTCAGACAGCAGTCTTCTGGGAAAATGTTTACAGTATTAGCCAGGATGATAGAAGAAGAGATCTAAAGTGTGTTGTTTGTGTGTGTCCTGCAGTATCATGACTCATATCCTCTATTGCCTGTGATACAGCACTTAGAGAGAGAGAGACCCTTAAAGAATGCAAATTATGATCGAAATGCCAACAACGTCTTATTCTTTGTGTACATTTTTCTGTTTCTGTGAGGCATATATATTGGTGACCCCCAAAGGGAAAAGTATTCTATTCTATTCTATTCTATTTCTTGTATTCTATTCATCTTTAGATTATTCTTTATATTAACCTTTTGTTTATGTTCTGTAAAGCTGCTTTGAGACAATGTCAATTGTAAAAAGCGCTATACAAATAAATTAAAACCTGAAAAGCCGAAAGTAGAAGAAGAGGCCACAATTACAAAGAGTCTTTTCTAAGCACATTGAGTTCTTCTCACTTTTAGTTGTATAAACTGAGCTAAGACAAGACAAGACAAGACAAGATTTTTGTCATAAAACCTATTCACAAATCATTTAATAAGCAGTGAGGTAGGGCAGGGTTGATCCTCACTACCAATTATGGAGTGTGGCATGAATGAATAAGTGTTGATTGGATAATGTTGTCTATTAAAACTGTACGTTTGTTCAACTTGACTCATTCCTTTCATTCAGACAAAACTAACAAGCTGTGTGGACCCAAGACTTCTTGATTCCAGCCTCATGAAACCTTCAGCTCTGATATAAGACTATGAAAGAGAGATTTACATTAGTTTACATCATTAATTTCTTTTTTAAACATCCTTGAGTGGTGTAAATAATTTTTTTGCTCCTTTCATGTCTGGTGTTTTTAGTTCAAATGATTTAAGAACTACACAGATTTCGCCCTCTCAACTACACACCTGAGACACCTCATAGGCATTTACCCAAAAGGTGCAATAGGACATTTCATAAGGCAGCTGAACCAATCAGAAGTCTTCTTTACCAAGCAGAGAATAGATCCAAGATGGAAAACTCAAAAAGCAGCTTTACAGAAATCTATAAATTCTGGAAAGAAATACAAAATGAGCAAGCCAGAGTTGTCTGTCGTGAGGAAAAACTCCCTGAGATGATATGAGGAAGAAATGCTGAGAGGAACCAGACTCAAAAGGGAAAACATACTGTAAATGAGTTTGCCTCTACTGTATAACAATGAACAATGTGGTCAAAGTTTAAGATGTAGTCTGTAAATTGTAAGCTATAAATTTGTAACTGTTAATTGTCAAGGTGCTGGTCATTTTAAAGCAGTGCTTCTAAATAAATAAATAAATAATAAAATAAAAATTATAATCTAGCCCAATAAACTCAGTGAGGTTACAGGGGGCTGAGGTCAGGAAGGTGCAGGAGTTTAAGAAATTTGGGGTCAACTGTCCAGTGTGACAGGAAGTGTGGAAAAGAGGTGAAGAGGCGAGTACAGGCAGGTTGGTGTGGATGGAGAAAAGTGTCAGGAGTGTTGTGTGACAGAAGAGTGTCAGCAAGTTATGTTGTATGGGTTAGAGACTGTAGCAGTGAGGAGGTAGCAGTGATGAAATTATCTTTAGGAGTGACGAGGATGGACAGGATTAGGAACGAGCACACCAGAGGGACAGCTCAAGTTAGCCGTTTTGGGGACAAGGTCAGAGAGACTAGATTGAGATGGTTATATTGGTAGAAGGATGTTGGAGATGGAGCTACAAGGTAAATGGTCAAGAGGAAGGCCAAAGAGGAGATATATGGATGTGTTAAAGAGGACATGAATCGGTACGAGAGTAGAGGATGCCGAGGATCGAGTTAGGTGGAAACTGATGATTCACTGTGGTAACCCCTAATCTATCCCAATAAAATAAAAAGTAATCTGTATTTCTATATAGAAAATGTGCTAGCTGTAACTCTGTGTGTGTGTGTGTGTGTGTGTGTGTGTGTGTGTGTGTGTGTGTGTGTGTGTGTGTGTGTTTTCAGGTGAACCAGGAGAATGTAGTGAAGGTAGGTCACAGGCAGGTGGTCAACATGATACGACAGGGCGGAAACAGACTCGTCATTAAAGTGGTGACGGTCACAAGGAACCTGGACAACGATGAGAATGCAAGGAAGAAAGGTACATCTTCTGTTGGACAGTACACATCTACACACAAAGGACACTCATGCATACACAAACAGAAGTGTGTTTTTACCTATGAAATGAAAAACAGTTCTTTAAAGTTTAACAATTATTTAAAAATCAGTTCAGTCAGATTAATATCATTTGTGTTCACTTACACGGTAGAGACCACGTTGTTCTGAAACCAGAGTTTATTTAGAATTCTTAAATATTAAAAACAATATATCAAAATATTAACATTTAAATAGAATGTTTGTGTGTATGTATGGATATGTCTCCAGGTCCTTATTTCTAAGCAAATCTGTGATCTTGACTATGTTATCTGCGGTTTTATGCAAACTTGGTACATCCATACCAGCTCGACTACACACTGTCATTAAAAGAAAAATTTGGGACATACCAAATACTAAAACATTACTTGAATATGTTTACGTTTCTATTTTTCACCTAAGTTTTTGTAAGTGAAGTAATTTGTAATGGACATTGTTCTATTCAATTACAAAAGAAAGAATGCAAAATAGAAGCACTTTCTCTAGCAGTCTCAGACTTTTGGATGTCACAGTATATACAAAAGTGTAATAAATAACACAGATAATAACATAAAGAAGAAATTTTAACTTGTTAAAGAAGAACTAAATTGGGTCATTTTAACACAAACAGAACAGAGGGGCTAAGGACAGTATGCCAGTGTCCTGCTGAATGCCCGTTTGGCACCTGATGCTCTCAGACCTAAACTACAGTGCAGCCATATGCCACTTCAGACATAGACAAAGAGAGAGAGAGAGAGAGAGAGAGAGAGAGAGAGAGAGAGAGAGAGAGAGGGAGGGAGAGAGAGATACAGCCTGTGTCTCAAATGGTCAAATGGTACACTATGCACTGACTCTACACACTATAAGGAGTAGTAACATCCAGATAAAGAACACTGCTGTTATCTATTTGAGACACACCATGGGCCTGAATCCTTATTTCCGATAGCTCAGGTTGGTGTTAGCTACTTATTTTCTATACCAGCAGCTCTGACAATAGAGCCAGCTGCAAATTAATAATCTATATTAATGCGCTTTTTCTAATATGTTATGGTTTCTATAGTAACACCAAATCCAGGGCATGAGAGCAGATTGTGTGAGTTATGTATCATTTTATTGTACTAGACACAAACACATACATAAGAATATGCGACCCCATCTGCAATAAACAGTGCAAAAGAACACAATTACAGTTTTCATTTGCCTAACCCTCGTATAGATAAAACAGTGTGGATTCTTACTCTTTTTAGCCCCGCCTCCTCCAAAGCGAGCACCAACCACAGCACTGTCCATGCGCTCCAAATCTATGACATCTGAACTGGAGGACATGGGTAAGACACACAATACTAAAGTAGAGTGTGTACTGTATCTGTACGCATACACACAAATATTCATACACACACTGTCACACACAGAAAACATACATATAGATATACATAACCATACATACACATTTGCAGACACACATATATACATATTATATTTATCTGTAATTATATCTGTAAATGGGGGACATGGTGAATTAGTGGTTAGCAAATTTGCCTCAGATTTGCGGTTTCTTCTGCTTTCCTCCCCCAGTCCAAAAACATGTGACGTAGGCTAATTGGCATCTCTAAATTGTTTGTAGTATGTGTAGGGTGTGTGAATGTGTGTGCAATTGTGTCCTATGATGGGTTTGTATACTGTCCCCCCTATCCCATGCATCTTATTCTTGCCCGTCCCCTGGCATAGGCACAATGCAAAGGAGAAGTGGTAATGGATAGATGGATGGATAGATGGATGGGTTGATAGATGGATTGATGGATGCATGGATGGATGGATGGATGGATGGATGGATGGATGGATGGATGGGCGGATGGATGGGTGGATGGATGGACGGATGGATGCATAGATGAATGTTTATTTATATCAGTGCTATAAATGTTTGTATCTGTTGAGTTTACTAAAGTGTTCAGTACCAGAGGTTTATTTGTCAGTTTTTTATGTTTTATGTTACTATTATCATGCCACAGACACACTACAAACCAGTCACAACAATAAACAGCAATTTACAGGACAACACTAAATGGCTAAAAGTTTGCAGACATCTTACCATTGAACACATATGAAGGCTGTCACCAAACGCTTACTGCTATGTTGAAAGCACACAATTATTATGTGTTATCTTGTACAATGTGCATAACTGTATTTGTATTAGTTTAAGATGTTTTATGTCTTCAATTTGTATTTACACCTCTAATACACACAAATTTATAGTGTTGATTTTTTATAGTTATTTTTGTTCTTGTTTATTTGTGTGTGCTCCAATCCGGGTTACTATGAGCAGTGGATAAAGGTAAGCAGAAGTGTTTTGTCTGCATATTTCATTAAATACCACACTGATTATTTGGATTAAATGGCATTGCATGATCATCAAGTGTGTCCTTGCATAAATGTTGATAAGCCAAGATGTGTTTAATGAAGCAAAAGTCAGACCCCACACATGCTTTAAATACATTTGCAGAAAATGAGTTTATACATTATGAGTACGCTTTTTTTTTTTGGCAGAGATTTTCTTTTAATGGTGAGCTTTGGCATGCAAAGTTTGCCTATGCACTTTATCTTGTTGTTGTTGTTGTTGTTGTTGTTGTCTTGAAATTTACAGTGTGCTTTGCTTTGTGTTGTGAAAAATTGTAAAATAATAAACGGGTTCTTAGGGTTCTCTGAAATACTACAACTTTCCCGTCTGATTTTTCTACTAGTTTGAAACATAAGTAAATTCCCCCTGAATCTTGCATATCAGTACTTGTAATAAATGTGTAATAGATATTTAAAGATGTCTAATATCGATTTTGTAATTAATACAGAGTAGATTTTTCTCATCAATGTGTTGGACTATTTAGAAATGATGTTTTTATAGTACCCACAATTCCATTTGAATACTCACTGGCATTGGCACCGGTGGCTCTGCTTCATCTCTACTTAATGGAACGTGTAGTTTTTGAGACGGAATGTGATTGTGAATCCCTTCGCTGTCAGAGTTACACACAACTGATGATATCTCACTGGAGAAACAAAAACATAGCATCAACCAATAAATTAGCAGCAGAGTCAGCAAAGCACATCAATGTTGCATATACACATAAACATATATAAAGCTGTGTATTCATAAGCTGATGTTTCACAACATCCATTCTTAAACCCTGGGTTAACTTTCTTATTTGGACATTTGATGTATCAACAACCATGGTTGAATAACTACAGCAGCTTATTTCAAGCTTTCACATCTAAGAGAAAAATAGGCTAAACACTTAAGAATTGAGAGTAAAATAAAACAAAGAAATATTACAGGTCCACCTTTTTGTGCCTGAGCAGGCACTGTTATCTTAAATATTTCAGCAGTTTCTTAAATATTTGTTTTTTTCTGTTTGTGCTATCCAATTTGTCCTGACAGAAATAGTTTCTGACCATAGACTGTCAAAATCTCCTAAGCCTCCTCTTTGTTTCAATTGAATTTTATTATATATTTTTTCCCCTCAAACACTGCAACAGGATTTATGTGACTGGACAAAGCATGTGATATGAGGCACACGCTGTTTAATTTCTGATTGAGTTTCTATTGCTAAGCATCTAGCCGTAACTTTCGAACGTTTCATTATTTATTAGTACAGGTTTGGCACTGCAATGTGCGATTAACAGTGCAAAAGCCATACTAACACTGCTTCTAAGTAGGGTTTTCATTATCCCGGGTAAAAAAAGTGGTGATGACCTTGCTTCTGTATTACATGTGTGAAGCGCTCTTCTAACCAGGGTTGAAAGCAAAGTTTAGAACAAAGATACCCCAGGGGTATGCGCATTGTGAAAAGCCTTTCAACGTGTTTCAAGGTGAACTTTTCCATTAAGGGTTTATCCGTTATAGAGCCGCTCAAGTGAAGTTCCTCTGATGAGTGTTACTTGAGGGATTTGAGTTGACATCACTGTAGACTTCAGCATCATATCTTTTCCCGAAGCAGTGGGATTCATAGTTCAAAAGTCGAACATCGTTTTTGCTCAAATTGAGCTGTATCTGTACAAGACAGCAGATGAAACTTTATTTTTTATTTACTTTAATTGGTGAATAGCAAGCTAATTACTTATTAGCATGTTACATTTTGCTATTATTGTATGTAGTTGATTAAAATAAATCTACCAAGGATTTTCCTCCATTGTACTTGATGCTTCACGGTGTACACTCCTGTGTAATGTAGATGTTGCACATTCCCCAGTTGTGAGGGGAAAGTCAATGAAGGCATGCTAGCCACAATAGTGCTGCTTGTTTTATTCCTCCATAATAGTACTAATGTTTTTATCACTCAGGGGTATTTATAATAAGGAACACATTTTACAGTGAAGTGAATTAAGCAGTAAGAAATATACACTAAGCAGACTACCAGGCTATCAATTTAGGAATAGGCTAATGTCATTAGCTAAGCTTTAGCTAATGAATCATAGCCTTCACTATTTATGTGAAATATAGTCATATATCAAGCCTTTTGATTTTTAATTAACATTTAGCCTTGCTGCATACAAATAACCAAAAAAATAAGAATTTCACAACACCTCAGGCAAAAACCGCAACATTAGCTTCATAGCTACAAAAAGCCTGAATATGAATGATGTCTCACCAAATCACTACAGAGAATATTGTTGGCTATTATTAAGTATAAGTACTATAGGCTATAGTAATCTTGTCAGGTTTTGTGTTTGTGTGAGAGATTTCTCTCTTTCCTTTATTGATCTGTGCAGTATGATTTCCGCTCTTTCTCCAGCCACCTTGAGGAAAAAGAAAGGTGGTAAGTGTTAGCATTCAAGTGTGAGCATCATAGATTAGTTTTAGATTGTATAGATTGTAGTTTTAGAATGATATTCATCAAGACCATACTCAACTGTTTTTGCATGACTGTATTTCTGTGTTAAGTAACAAGTTTATTCTGTTAGACTTTAGAGTACATTGTAGAGTTTTTAGACATTCACTTTTTTTATATACATTGCCTGATATTAAACGCTTTAATAATACCGAACCTGTGTATTGATGTGCTAAAATATATATGTTAACATTTCTATACAATAGTTTCTTCATTTGCAAAAATCCATAGTAAAATGTTTCAAATGATTTAGTTAGTTATTCTGGTTAAGATCCCACCTGAAGATGAAGGTAAGATTAAAAAATATAGAAAGAATCATATTCTGGGGTTTTTAATATACTATATAATATATACTATTACCAGTATATAATAAATATTTAGTATATCACAAGTATATAATTATAATATTGTTATGCATAATAGATTCACGTCAAAGCTGTAAATAGCAGGAAACATTTTCGTAGCTCCACTTATGTATGGTGTTTTCCTGAATGACTGCAGCTCAGCATTGGTCTATGGAATAAAATCACAGCATACATTTAAACGTATATTTTTTATTTGTTATTTATTTTTGTTGAATATTTATTCAAGGACAATCAGAAGGGAAATCTACCTGAACACCTAAACCTGTTAACTCAGAACTTGTTTATTAGTCTTGGGAAATAGTTTTTGCTTAAAGGTCATTTTTATTTAGTTCTGCCTTTCATACTGTATATAGTGCAATAGAACAATTGTAGAACAATACACAGATCGTCCTGTTCAAATTTGATGCGGCATGTAAGGCACAGTAGGCTACATCCTGTAAAATGTATATTATCCTTACTAAGACTTTCTATTTTTTTTTTTATTTTACATTCAGTTGTCTTTTATTGCCATTTCTCTAGATACATTTGAAGTGGACCAAAATGATAAATGTTGTTTCTCCATGGTACAAAAAGTAACAATACAGTAGTTAAGTACACAAGACTATATACTGTGCAACATGGGTATATAAAATAATCAGGACACCAAAACAGTTTTTTGGGTAAAGCACTGGACTTCTGATCAGAAGGTTGTGAGTTTAAATCCCAGGTTCACAAAACTGCCACTGCTGGGCTCCTGAGCAAGGCCCTTTACCCTCTATGGCTCAGGTGTATAAGATGAGTTTAAATATAAGTAGCTCTGCATAATAGTGGCTGGAAATGTGTAGCAGCATTGTGCTGTTATTTAATATAACAAAGCTGGACTGCACATAGAAACATCATTGCAAGCACCAAAATGAGAAACTAATTGATTGATGCTTTGAAAATTCCAGCTGGTTTAGAAAGTTGTACTTATTAGTATAGTATAGTCATATTGCAAGGAGCACTACTTCAGAGACAACTGGATTGTCACTTTGGACTTGGTGCAACGGTGTACTTGCATTTACCAGCAGTGGATATAACCGTCCTTATCTTATCATCTTCCAACCACCAGCACTAATTGCCATGTCTTCTTCAATTTCCCATGAGAACATATGCGTTCTTGGTGCATTTACTGTATCACCCTAAAGGCTTCTTTGTTTTGTCACCCTTGATCTAAATATTTCCAGTTAGAAATGGTTCCAAGCACAGCGCCTTTAAAAATGTAAAATCATTCCAAAAAGGACTCGAAGAAACTTGGAGCAAAATGGTGTATACAGACTGGTAAATAAGAGGTAGATTCAATTTATATGAAGAGGTTGTGAGAGTGAGTGAAGAAGTCACTTCATGCTTTGTGGCTGATTCATACAATTGATGAACTTACTGTACATCACCTGCTCCCAATATTGTCCTGCCCAATTCAAACTGGCCAGATGAAATAATTCATTTTTAGTTGATAATGGCAAGAATTGTAAGAAGAACAGTTGATTTGATTTAAAAAATGCATAAAAATATAACATTATCTGGGTTCATCTGTAAATTAATTGTCATCTAAATGCCTGTTTTTAATCATTTGAGCATGCAGGTATGTGTAGAATATATAGAGAGTGTAAATCTATGTATATGTAGAGTCTGTAGAAGCGTGTATGGGTTAAATCATGCTTCTCTCCCCATCTCTGTGTAGATACTCAGTCTTCTAATGTTGAGGGTCTGAAGAAGAGGATTGTTTTTCAAGTCACACTAAGTAATCACACAAAAATGCATGGAGGCTTTGAACAGAAAACAAAAGAATACATAATGAAAAAGGAAAAAAAAAAAAAAAAGTGAATCGCTCGCATGCAGCTCGGCAGCGGTGGCTAAAGCCCACTGCAAAATACTACAGAGCATGCACGGCTTTGAGGGCTGTATTTTCTGAGTCTTTTTTGTTATTGTACATTTATTATTTCTTTTAGTTTCATTAAAATCATCCTTTGATGAAAAGATTAATGCAATTATCAGCTTTTGGCACCATGGAGATTTTCCTTTTATAGGCGTCAAAAGTTGTGAATATCCTTCTTCTGTTTTTTCAGTGTGAAGTGTTTTTCATCTGTCATAGATAAAGTGGACGAAGTGCCTCCAACCCAGAAAAACGCAAGGGACAATGGTTCAGTGGACATGAGAGTGGCCACCATTAAACCTCGCCCCTCCAGCCGCTGCTTGGTCACGCCTACTGATTTCAACGTAATTCTGCATCTTATCTTATTACCACTGTGTTTAAAAGTGTTTAAAATCACATCCTACTCATTATATGCACTATATAGACCACATAAGCACAATCACATTACATGTGTCACAAAGCATATACTTTATTCATTATATAGATCATACTGAATTAAATGCCTGACCATCATGAGTGCACTGAATGCATTCCAAACCACACACCATATTTACTGTACAGGTTATGCAGAGTGATAAGCTGTAGAATTCTGTGTGTTGGGGTGAGTCTGAATATATATCTTTATGTACTTTTGATGCTGAATGATTATAATCTATTTTGCAGGCCATTTATGAACGACAAGGTGTAGCTGTTGTTTCTCCCACCGTTCCTAGCGGACCACAGGGGGCATACTTGGGTGTACCAAAGGGAACAATAAAGAGACAAAAGTCCATTGGTAAGCAAACATGTAATAACATTTTATTACAATTTACAATATATTGGTACATTATAATAATAAATAATAAATAATATAAATGTGTATTATGTCTTTATGGGTAATAAATATGTATATGTACTCATTGTTGTAACATTTTAACAACATTTTAATATACTGTTTGATTGAGATTCGTTTGTAACATAACATGCATCAACACTTTTAATGCACAGTTATAAAGGCTTATAAATGGTTATAAAGGCATTTGTTCACAATTGCTTGTTAACTCTGTTTTTCAGATGTTAGAATAACGTATTAATAGAACTTTTTTTTGGAGGTCTCAAACTTTCTTCTTTTTATTGCTCTTACATCACCACATACAGAGCTGCAACGTGTTGTTTCTTGTCTTATAACTAAGCAGAGACAAAAATTTTAATTTAAATAAAGCCACTTTTTAATTATAGCATTTAGACCTGTAGAGTTTTCACGAGAGAGAACATTTATTTATATTTTCTGTAAGAGCCTTGGAAGTCCATCCTTTATTGATATTAGAAGCTGAAGAATGCCACTATATGCCAGGTCAATCATGTACTTGATTTATGGCACAAATACTTTATTCACCCAAAAATCTTCTGTGGCTCTATTTTTACACTTGTTGATTGCTATTCCCAGGCCAGATAACATTTCTATCACACAACAGGTTCTGTCTCGCCAGCGGAGCTTAGTTTATTAAGTTATCGTTAATTAGGCTGATCTTCTTGCCCTTTCAAATTCTTTTGCCAGAGCTATCGGAAGTAATTATACAACTGGAAAGTGCATTTTAATAAGTGATAATTGTATTATTCATGGTCCTTCAAATTCCTCTCTGACCATATGGCCTACGGCAGGGAATTATGCAACTGATGTCACTTCTTATCAGACCTAACATAGCCACTGGGCCAAGACCAGATGCATGTACTGTATATGTATGTTCTAGGAAATGCCTCACAAAGCATTGAAAGGCATTTTGAATTAGATAAAGTTTCACTTACCCTTTAGCCAAGCTAAATTACACAACTGACCTTGTGTCTCCTGAGCAGTGTTGTTAATTGTTAATAGTGATTTTAGAAAAGTATAAAAAGTCTGAGCAGGCTAACTTGAATATTAACTTATGGAATGTCAGGCCCTTGGATGCAATTATTTATAAACTTATAGACTGAGACAGTTTTGTTTATTTAGTAAAGATTTTAATTTTTTATTTTAGTCTAATAACATATGCCCTGTTTATTTTGTCTAGGTATTACGGAAGAGGAAAAGCAGTTCCTGACTCCTCCATTGCTAAAGTTCACACGGAGCCTTTCAATGCCTGATACATCTGAAGACATTCCACCTCCACCAGGAATCTCCCCTCCATCACCCCCTTTCAGCCCCACTGCCCCCAATAGCCGAGTATATAGCAACAACCAGCCTGGCTTTATGCAACCCCAAGCAGGCAGAGGGTACAGAAGTACAAACACCATCAATAGAGGTCGAGGTGGTTTTCTGCGACAAAACTCAGAGCAGTATGAAACTTCAAACTCCATATCAAACCAGCACAATTCCCGAAATCGAAACAGAGCCTCAGTCCCAGAGAACCCATATTCAGAAGTAGGAAACAAGGCCACTTATATCCCAGCCAAGCCAGCACGAAGGAAAGGGATGTTAGTAAAGCAGCCAAATGTGGAAGATAGTCCTGAGAAGACCTGTTCCATTCCAATACCCACCATCATTGTCAAAGAACCATCTACTAGCAGCAGTGGAAAAAGTAGTCAGGGAAGCAGCATGGAAATTGAGACAAGCACTTTGGATCATCCAGGCCAGCTGAGACCTGAGGATTCACTCAATATAAATAATCCCTTTGCTGCTGCTATTGCTGGAGCGGTAAGAGACCGGGAAAAAAGGTTGGAAGCACGTAGGAATTCACCTGCATTTCTTTCCACAGATTTAGGGGATGAGGATTTACCAATGCCCACTCCAACCCCTCGTTTGCACCACTCAAAGTCTATTGATGAGGGAATGTTTGCAAATGATGAAGGGCTTCGGACATTCATGGCACCACCTGCTTCGCTGCTTACTGTTTCACAAGGAAGTGGAGGTGAGAGTGAAGGAGGTGGAGGAAGTGGGGGTGGTGGTGGGGGCAATGTGACAGACTTTAACTCCCCTGAACCTGTGATTGTACGTGAACCTCTGAACACACGAACAAGGAACTGCCCTGATCTGGACAGTCCGGTAAGCCTTCCAGCAACAATAAAGACCTATAGCACCAATGGTGAAGGATATCTACACCCAGTTACAGGTAAAGCTCTTGATCCCAATTCCCCATTAGCTTTGGCTCTGGCAGCCCGAGACAGAGCTATAAAAGAGCAAGCACAGCCTCCTCCAGTTTCCCCAAAGCTGGAGCCTCACAAACCAGATATCAATCAACCCCTGTTTATTGATACCAAGCTTCGCTCAGGCATTGAGGCCAAATTTGCTGCATCTGTTTGCACAGGCCGGGCCGGTCTTCGGAGGCAGAGAACAGAGTCTAAATATGAAGCAGAAGGTACAAAAGATAGCAAGCAGGAAGAGGAAAAAAAGAACATGGTGGATGAAATTGTAGATAAATCACAGCAGAAGCCAGCAGGATTGTTGATGGTGCACACAATGGATGGAGTGAAGACAGAAGAAAATAATGTAAATGATGAAGCGAAAGAGGAAATGACACCTCAACTGGACACAGAAATTAGAGACTCAGACTCCAAAACTCCTTCAACTCCCAACTCCCAGACACCTGCCCCATCCCGAACAAAAAGTATCACATTAGGTGGATCAGTGGATGAACCAATCAAACTGCCTTTCCGAATCCCCCCTCCACCGCTGGCCTCTGTAGATATTGATGAGGAATTTGTATTTGCTGAACCTTTACCACCTCCATTGGAGTTTGCCAACAGTATTGACATTCCTGAAGACCAAGTAGCAGAGATCCTTAAGCAGAGAAAAAACAGTGTACAAGGGGGCCCTTTACCCCCATACCACCCCCATGCTCCTCCACCCATCAATGCAGAACTGAAACGTCCTGGGATAATAAACTGCATCCCCCCTTCCAGCTTCCCTCCACCACCTTCTGAGAGCTTTGAGCCAATCACGGACTCTGGAATAGAAATGGATAGCCGAAGTAGCGGAGACCCCCACCTAGAGACCACCAGCACCATTTCTACCGTGTCCAGCATCTCAACACTGTCTTCAGAAGGCAGTGAGGCTTTGGACACCTGCACAGTCTATGCAGACGGGCAGGTCTTCCTGGTGGACCGACCCCCTGTGCCGCCCAAGCCAAAAATAAAGCCCATCATCAAGAGCAATGCACTTTACAGGGACCCCTTGATTGAGGAGAGTCCCGAATCCTTCAATCAGCCCCCACCTCCACCTCCTCCACCACAATCAGAGCCCCCCAAAACACCAACGCAGAGAGCTTCTAAGCTGTGGAGGGAAAGTCCTGACCTCCGCAGCCCCCCCTCATCTAATCCAGATCCTAAGGCAAATGTTATTAGTGAGCTCAGCTCCATCCTGCAGCACATGAATAAGGAAAAATCCCCAAAACAGGGTGATTCCCTTGATTCTCCAACAGGACCCAGGAGCTTTACAAACAGGTGAGAGACAATCTTATTTACATGTAATATAAATGGTATATACACAGGTAGTGGTAGCTCAGTGGTCAAGACGTCGTACAGAATGTTATCAGTTTGAATCCCAGGACCACAACGTTGCCCTTGAGCAAAGCCTTAACCCTCAGCTACTCTATAAATGAGATAATAATAAGTCACTGGTGAGCTCACCACTTTCAGCATTTTGATAATACATTTTGAATAAATATAATATTATATAGTTTACTTGATGCTTGATGAAGATTTTTGCGGTGCTTACATTTTTACATGTTTAACTGCCTTCTGATGAGTGCAGGCTATCCCTCTGCAAAGGCAGTAACTGTACACCATTCTATTTTTATTTATTTTACATGTGCTGCATTGTTCTACTTTATGGTTACGAACACAAATCAAAAGCTCACAATTTTGTGCACAATTTTTGAACAGGAATCGTAGGCTACTGTAGTACAGGCTCACCAAAATTGTATAGTTAAAGGAAATTTTTTATCTATCTTCATCTATATATGACTGTATACATTGCATAGCTGTCATATGATGAACTTTCACACTCTTTCACACTCGGTCAAAAATGACCGTTCAGCAAGTAGTAAAATCTCATATACCCAATCTATATGTTTATTGTTATCCTTCACACACATAAGCAGGTCAGTCCTCGTCCTTTATTTTATTTACCTTTGATTTGATTTGTGTTGATTTGGAATTTAATAACCCTAGGCTTTTGCTGTATGCAGTGACACACTGTGACTCCTCCCTCTAGTGGCTGTATATGGAGATTACAAATCCCTTTAACAGTTTTTTACTTCTGGTTATATGTTTGATTAAATATTGTGTAGGTTAGCCTTGTGTGGCTGGGAGCATTATCCTGCTGAATGTACCACTCCTTGACACTTGCCATTGTGACAAGGTTATCAACGTTATTTAAACACTTAACCTGCTGAGGTTTTAATGTTATGGCTATATAAGATAAGACATGTGGAACATCTGACATTTTGTACAAAGGGGTTAACATGGTCAATATCATACTTATGCTTTTACATATACATTTAAATAAAGACCAAGAAACAGTACAACATCATGATAATTATATTGAGATTTTATACGTATATATACAGTAGCAGTATGTTCTCCCTGTACCTCAGTGGTTTCCTTCACCAGTCCGAAGACATGCTTTGTAGGCTGACTGGCATCTGTAATGTTGTCTGTAGTGTGTGAATGGATGTGCGAGCATGTGTGTGATTGTACCCTGTGATAGACTGGCATCATTTCCTGGATGTACCTCGCTTTTGCCCTGAGAATCCTGGATAAGCAGTAAAGAGGATTGATGGATGGATGGATGGATGGATGGATGGATGGATGGATAGATGGATGGACAGATATAAAGCAGTTGTTGTGGATGCGGCGTGTATCCCAGAAATCCACTGCAGTATTTATTCACACATCCACATTTGCACAAAGGAGCAGCTTAGTATGGGTAATGTAATACCGGAGAATGTAAAGGAAACCTACACGGATATGGAAGAACATGTAAAACTACACAGAACCAGAAACTGGATTTCAGGACATAATCCTGGTTTCCTAGAGCCGGAAAATTTACCGTTGGAACAGGATTCCACATAATGTTTTTTGTATTTTTATTGTAAGATATATTTTGTAAACAAAACATTCCAAGTAGTTGAAGATAAGGATCCAGGTTTTTTGCATTGTTAATGTGTAGTTACCAAAAATGATTATTTGTGTGTATGAAAGAGTGTGAGTGTGTGGAGATGTTTTTCTCAAAGAACAATAAAAACAAAAAAGATGAGGAGAATGTAAAATAATAATGTCTAACTGTAATGCCAATTACAAAGATAAAAAAGCATTGTGATTAAAAGTAACATTTTCTTATTTTATTCATATAAATAAGGTATGAGATGAACCGTGATAAGCGTCAAGATGTGTTCAAATTTTCTTCTTCTCAATGATCAATTACTGTGGATTAACTCTCTCTCTCTCTCTCTCTCTCTCTCTCTCTCTCTCTCTCTCTCTCTCTCTTCTCATTTCTCTCTATATATCTCACTTTCTCATTTTCTTCAGGGATTCTGCCATTCCCTCTGTCTCAGGTACCCAGCGCTCCACTGCTCTAACATTCACCACTCCATCTACTCCTCCCTCCATCCTTCCTTCAGTCACCTCTCCTTCTGCAACAAGCCCCACCCCTTCCACACCAGGCCCGGCATCTTCTCCGGCTCCGACCCCGCCTCTTTGCCTGTTCGGAAGCCGCTCCGCATCTCCTCTCTCACTCTTGCACTCGTCCTCATCGTCCTCATCTTCATCCAACTCCAAGCCGTTTTCCAGCAAGCCCGTCCTGCTGTGGTCCAAGCACGACGTCGCTGACTGGCTGGAGAGCCTCAACATGGCCGAACACAGAGACGCCTTCATGGAGAATGAGATCGAGGGATCTCACCTGCCAAACCTGCAAAAAGACGACCTCATCGATCTGGGAGTGACACGGGTCGGCCATCGCATGAACATCGAGAGGGCGCTTAAGCTGCTGATGGACAGATAAAGCAAAGACGAGTGCACTTTTTCTTCCCTTGCCTTCTGTCTCTCCCTACACAAATGCTGAGCAGGAAGGACTATCAGTAAGGACACTCGCTTTTTACACATCCTTCCCGAGCGTGTGAACGAGTGTGTGAGAAAAAAAAACACTTCTGATTCATTTGGGACCACTCTGACTTTTTCAGATCGCCAGCTGAGCTGGAGGCTTTTTTCTATCTTTGCTAGAAAAAAAAATATTTCATCACTATAAAAATATTTGGCGGTTAACTTGCAGCAAACACACACTGGAACAAATAAGATGTGTCACTTTGTTCTTTTCTTTTCCTTTCTTCACTTCTGTGTGTGTGTCTGTGTTTGTGTGTGTGATTGAGACCCAAGCCAAAAAGGGGAGTCTATCTACAGACTGCAGAGCCGTGCTTGTTAGTGCTAAAGAGTAGAAACGTATGACATAAATAGAAATATAACAGAAACTCTGACAGAATTTCTCCCTTCCTAGAGTTAGCAATGCAGATGTGTTTTTATTTATTTATTTATTTACTGATCTTACTCACCAGTTTAGTTAAAATCCCGTCTGGTTAGTTAGCTGGCTAACAAGATAGAAAAGCCAATAACATTCTTCTTCCTGTTTCAAGACTTCCATGACACACTTACTTTGTCATATATACCACTGGTGGTTTGTGATCTGCAGACAACTCTGAGAAAAAAGTTGGGCATGAGCCGCTTCTAGTGTTCAGTATCACGATAATCAGGATCAACAATTTATTATCATTTGAACTATTCATATTTGATTATTATTAAAACTTTATTTTCATGTTGTTTATTTAAATTTTGATAAGCTTTGGTTCAGCAGCCATACCAAGCAGTGAATATATATATATATATATATATAAAATATATAAAACACTGCTAGAGGGATATTCCCCAGTCCTGCTCACGATGGCCACTGAACAAAATTAAGCAATTGTATTCTTCAATTTCGTCTAAAATTAGCAGAAGACATCTATCCTCATGCTGCCTTCAGAACAGGACACGGAGTACAACATCCCCAAACTCTCGTACACCTAATCGTCATCCATGATGATGTACCACGTGCTGAATATCGTGATAACTGACACCGGCACATGCCTAGTGACAAGTAAACACACACACACACACATCATATCAGTACAGGAACTCCAGTGTAGCAGCCCCTCCTGTGTGAATGTGTGATGTGTGTGTGTTTTTTCCTTTTTGTCTTCCTTGTGACTGAAGGGTGGATTTATCAGTTCGGAATAACTCAGAATCAAAAGTGTGCCACTCCTCCTTTATATTTTCTAGACAGACTCTCTCATTTACAATCACGCTATCGCAATAGATTTCTAGAATTGTAGCCGTCCGAATGATTTATTTACTAATTATGTATTTGGTGTGAGACAATCCCCCTACTTCTGTCGGTGTCCATGTCTCTCACTTCTCCTCCTCCTCCTTCCTTTCTTTTCTCTTTCTCTATCTCCCTCAATTTTTTTCTCGCCAAAACCTCTTCTCTTTTTCCTTTTATTTTTCTTTCATATCTTTCACTTCATAATTCTGATTGCATGGATTCATTTAGTTATTTTCTTAAAACAATGAAGTGACTTCTTTGGACAGCAGACACTCGATTGTGGGTTTTTGTGTACGGTCTATTAAGGATTCCCCCAAATATTACAGCCAATGAGCCTTTAAGGCTTCTTTATCCCACCATTTAAAGGGTCTAAATCCTAGAAATTAATGCTGGACAAACACAAAACATTAAGTAACAAGAGGTGAAGATCTTTTTACATTAAGTAACAAGAGGTGAACGTGTTTTTGAAAGCCGACGAACATCGGGCTTGGTTTGACCCCACACTGTGTCGGTCCAGGAGATGAAGTTATATTAGTAAATTGTCCAGTTTTATCAGAACAAATACGCCCTTACGATCTTACGATGCCTTAACTGTATCTCATCCATTCTCTGTATCGTCCTCTGTTCTTATTCGTAATCTTCTTGCATTACATAAGTGATGAGAGATATTCTTACTGCTGTATTTGTCTCTTCCTTATATTCTGTCTTTTCATCAACAATCAACACTCCTTCACTTACTTGTCTCCTCATTTGTCTTACTCCATTCTTCTCATCTTTACTTTCTTTCTTTTGCTCTTCGCTATCTTTCTTCCTCAATATAAGCCGAACCTGCCATAAAAGCATTGCTCCGCTTTATACACAGAGTCTATTTTTAAACTTGTAAAGCGTATGTGTAAGGAAAGGCACAGTATAAATAAAAAAACACTCATTGTCATTATTAGAGATCTGATTGTTAATCATGAACAACCTGATTTTATATTTTGATACTTTGACCAATGTGACCATATTTACTGTTTGATCTGTTTAAAAAGATAGAGAACTAGAGGAAATGTTTAAACTCTTATGTATGAGTGAGTAGGGCGTGTGCTGAGATTCAGTCACCAGTTTCATCTTCTCACAGACAAAACATCAAAAAGAACGATTGGAAAGAGAGAGAGGGAGAGGTGGAGAAATACAGGGCGAGAGTGGTAGGGGAGGAAGAGGAAAAGGTATACAGGAAATAAAGGAAGAAGACAGGAAATGCAGGACATACTGGGGAGAAAAAAAATAGAGGTTGGAGCCATGTGGAGGAAATGCCTTAGAGAGGGAGAGAGAGAGATTTCTCCAGACGTCTCCAGATACAGAACAAATGTGATTTTAGATTCATTTTAGATTCATTTTTCTAAACATTCCTTCATCTTCATTCCATCCCAGAAATATTTTAAAAGTGTGTGTTTGTGTGTGAATTTTCAGATGGACCATGAGTGAATGACTTTAGAGTTCTACTATGAGTTGTTATTATTATTATTATTATTATTATTATTATTTGCTGGGAGCGGAATTGAAATTTGCTGCCCAAGTCACGCTGCTTTGTGTCGACCCTTTTTAAATAGAGATTATTTTACACTAGAGTATGACAGCAAAAACTTAAAGCACAGTATTTTTAATGATTTCTATAGAAAATGTATGGAATTTTATAAAGCTATGGGACTGAAATGGTGCGGTTTGCCAAATTGTGTTTTAGAACTATTTAAATGAGATGAAATATGTACATTTATCTGATTCCTTAAGAAGCAATATTTCTATATATATGAATCTCTCCTTGGTTGTGAGCTTCAACAATACATCCTGAAATCTGTGACTGTAAGATCGAAAAGATACATATTTTATGATTTTGGAGGTAAAATAGTCTACATTACTAAATCATAACGGTTGAGTTTCTGTAAAATGTGTGTATACCTGACATGCTGTAAATGTATACACAGGCCACGTCTACACTCTTTATATAACGCTTATTAGCAATGGAAAATGTAGATTAAAGCAGTAGTTGAATTAAATGAAACGCTGAACTTCACTATCAGGCCTCACCTCCCCAACATTCAGCTACCTTTTTTTTTTTAATAGATAAGCCTTTTAGCCTCACTCTGTTTTTGTGTGTTCATGTTCTCTTTCTTTGCTGTAATTTTGTGCAGATCCTCTTAATTAGAAAGTAACAAAACTATTATTAAATGTCAAAAAGATCAATTCCAGAGACTGCTTTTCCCCCCTGCCCAAAATGTTTCATGTATGGGAACCAAAACTAACTACAAAAAATAAACAAAGCATTTATGACCTAATGCGAGTATTCAGTGATTAAGCCTGAAGAGCCTGATTATGGAGGTTATGCTTTCAGTCTGGTGTGTGTGTGTGTGTGTGTGCTGAGCCCATCTACATCAACTCAAAAATGTCCTTCAGAGGTTTGAACAGCACTTGGTGCTAAAAGCTAGTTTTTGGAGAACACTCAGTCGTTTATCATGTTTGAGAGCTAGTTAGAGTTGGAAGTAAATATAAAAACATGACAAACATACTTTATGTTCATTAGCTGCCTAAGAATATTTGTAAAAAAAAAAAATTGTAGGTATAGATGTTTTTTTTTTATTTGATAGCCTTTTGAAAGCCTCTCAGCCTTTATAAGCCTTACAGCATGTGAGGCCTGACAGCCGTTTAATTCAAGCATAAATACCATGTTGGTTTAGTCACATGATATATGTCATCACTCAGTGTATAAATGTCAACAGAACTCACATGGCTAGCTATAGGATTATATTGGATTATATCTTGCAGCAATGTCATATGGTGATGCAAACATTATTTGCAATGGTATTTGCAATAAATTAGCAGTGAGTCTGGATTACAATGATTCCGGCGACGCATCCGAACTGCCTGAGGAGATTAACACTGACCTCATATTACTGAGAGAACGATGTTCACCTTGTAGAATGTGTAGAAAATTTATAGTGATGGCCCAAGTAGCTGCAGTACAGAGTGCATACAGAGGAACACCTCAAAATTCCTTGAAGAGTTGCGGTAGGGGTTTGGTGTCCATCCTGTACAAACAAAATACCATGTTGTGCCACTAGGGGACTTGTGGACAGAGGTGCCTTTTAAGCTGGTAGTAATCCACCTAGGGGACCCTACTGAGATGGCGCCTACAGTGCTGAGGTGTACTGCAAAGGCTGACACATAACTAACTTTTATTGACTGTTTGGACAGCAACAGCAGGAAGCAGGGTCTTGTAAACCAATTTTGGGGCCACAAGCAGGCAACGTTACCAATATAGTAAAGTCTGTATTGCAAAAGCGAGGGGGGCACGGTGGCTTAGCACGTTCGCCTCACACCTCCAGGGTTGGGGGTTCGATTCCCGCCTCTGCCTTGTGTGTGTGGAGTTTGCATGTTCTCCCCGTGCCTCGGGGGTTTCCTCCGGGTACTCCGGTTTCCTCCCCCGGTCCAAAGACATGCATGGTAGGTTGATTGGCATCTCTGGAAAATTGTCCCTAGTGTGTGATTGTGTGAGTGAATGAGAGTGTGTGTGTGCCCTGCAATGGGTTGGCACTCCGTCCAGGGTGTATCCTGCCTTGATGCCCAATGACACCTGAGATAGGCACAGGCTCCCCGTGACCCGAGGCAGTTCGGATAAGCGGTAGAAAATGAGTGAGTGTATTGCAAAGGAAGTATACCCTACAAGTGAAGTGTCCATAGTGGTTATCCATTTTCAAATAGGCAATGCTTCCAACAAAATTCATATTAGCAAAGCCCATGTGATATCAGTACATGATTACTTCACCTCCTTTCATTAATACACTTATGCATTTCATTCTGGGTGGTGTGTGGTCCAGTCACAAGATATACCCCGCGTCTGGAATGCCCCCAGTTGCAGCATGACTAGGGGAATCACCAACCTGCTATAATTAGTCCTATCATCTCCAACAGTATGGGTCTGCTGTAGGCCCTAGAAAGCAAAACCAGGGAGTGGTGTCCTCACGTGCACTAACCTGGCCCAGGTTCCCCTCCACCAGTAGTAGATCAGAATGGTTGCTCCAGTGATAAGGTGTTGCCAGTCCGTTCCACGTTCAATGCAACAGTGTTCATTTTCACTGGAGCAACTCATACCTGGGCATCAGTATCTGTGCTCAACAGAACATGGGTTATGAGGTCTGATTCACCCTAAAAGGTGGCAAAGTCTTTGCACTGATAAATAGGTGCCATGCAAGAAAGTGAAGTGATTTAATGTTCTGGGTTATACTGCACTTTTCAGCCCTACTAAAAAGCCCATCTTTTATACAGTGGATGTTACAGCTAGCTGTCATCTGTGACTGACAGTAGCAGTCAAAGCCAGACTTGAAAGTGCCAGCTCAACTGGTAGCTCATCATCTTTAGGGACATGACAGATGACTGACCTATAAGAATGGCTCTGCAAGAAAGTACAAGCCTCAGCACATGGATCACATGTCTGTTTGCCAGTTTGTTGATTCTAATCCTTTACATTGTGTTTGTCAGTCATCGCAGGACCTAGGCTTTTGTGACTACCAATTATTTCTGGAAATAGCTGTTTAGATTGAGGGGCCTGAGCCACATTTTAGCCCGAAACAAGGAGCTGCAAAGAATATAGATCCATCAATGGCTTGGTAATTGACAATATATAGTTCATAGAGGAAAAGAAACACTTAAAAATGCAGATGAAGGAACTGAACAGGAAAACAATCAAGCTTTTTCAGTTAACCTTGTTTTTTTCCCTCTACATACATCAAGCACACACAAATGGTAAAGACGTATTGTATGTTTACAGGAAGAAACATTTTCAACTGGGCATTTTAACTATCCATGTTTTTATTAACTGAAATTTCATTTCATACAAAAAAAAAACAGGCATGTAATGAGAGGTAAGCCAGCAAGATACAGATAAAAATAATAGATCTGAGAAGGTCACTTTTTATAAAACCCCAAACCCAAACACTTAGCTGTTGCTACTTAGCCATGGATGCATCATTTCATGAATTACTGCACCAGGAAAGCTGTTACATATTATCAGATAAGATCAAGCTATATATCGATATCCACTCTGTTTCAAACACTGGAATTCATAAGAATTCATCTTATAGGATGTCCCAAATGCTAATTACACCAAGATATCTTGATGGTCATTATTCTTTTCAGGTTTCACTTCTGGGACACCGCCAATATTAGGCCACGTTCAAGTCAAAAGTGCACTCAATCCAGCAGAAACAGACATAAAACCTCTCAACATTGTGTTGGTCAGGAAGAAAACAATGCAGAGGCTCCGAGTTACAAACCACAAGTACATCAACAAGGACAAAAACCAAAAACACTGCATGCCCAGGATGCACAGACAGATTTCCACATTTCTCCTCCTGCTCAGAGTCTATAGATATTTCACAAAACAAAATATTTCTTTCTTTATTTATTTTTTTCACCATAACAGTTGGAAAGAACCAAATTCAACTGGTAGCAGTTTGGTTATTGCATGCCAGTAAAGTTATAGTATATTTTAGTGTTATAGCTTTTTGGTCACATTGTACATTTATTTATTTACTATTAGTGTTGCCAACGTCGATCAGGTCAAGATAAGAAGCTACAGATTCACGTCACGTGAAAGGATTTGCAGAGTGTCTCAGGCCATGTAAAGACGGCTAAACAGAAAAGAAAGTAAGCATTTTTGTAATCACAATTTCATGATTACATTTACAATCTGGTGCTGTTAATGTATTTAAAAAGAAAGAGATGAGAGATCAGATCTGAAACACCACAATGTACAAGTTGTAGCTCTAAACTGGCAAAACTACATACGCAAAGTGGTAATGGGCACAAATCCATACAGTCCAAACCCATAAAAAGATTGCATTAACGTCACGAAACTGTTTAAAGGAATTCAATCCATACATTTGCCTCTCCATTAAAAATGTGAAGCGTCCGAGTACAACATCATTCTTTGGTTCATCACCAAATCTTCCACCAACCCTTTCCTAAACACACCACCTGTTAGCAATCATAGCCATTTACACGCTTGCATTTCACCCTCTTGTACACAATCAATAAAACCCAATGCCAAGATTTTAACTCTGTAGATCTCTTATGTTTCATGTCTGTATCATTATAGATACAGACTATTTATTACTCTAGTGTTAAATGTTAAAAGGAACAAAGAGGAGAAGAAAGTGTGATTAATGTAAGATTTTGCTCAGGGAAGAGTGACACAGAATGGCTTATTCTGGGGCAAAGAAAAGGGAAGGAATAAAGTAGGAAGAGAGGAGAAAGACCTGAGAATGCCTAAAGCACTGCGAAGAGGTGAAGAAAAAATGAAGGGATACGAATGGAAGGATGTGCAAAGGAGATCCCCTCTCCTCCAGGGAGGTGGGCACGGCCGGTGGGCGGGGCTTACTGCCGGACTTCAACGTAATTGGCTGGGAAAAGTCCGTAAGCCCCCCTGCACACGCCCCTCCACCAGCCCTCGTCAATCATCTCAATGTTGGTGATGATGTCATCCGGGTCGAAGGAGATCTCGTCGTCACCGGCTGTAAATACGAAAAAAAAACGGTGACACAGACATATATGAAAGAAATCCTAATGTAAATACAAATAAAAAATATCAATGTGCACCTTTCTACCCGTTTTTTTAAACTTCTCTTTTATTTGACAGAAGAATGTGATAAAATGCTGAACTCAGTGTCAGATACTGTAACGATTCTAGCTTTGAACGTCACACTTCTTGTATCGCAATCTACTGTTAAGTGACAAAACGTAGGTCAGATGATGAGAACAGAAGCCTGGGTTACGGAATATCACTGTCCCCTCATCCTGGGGAGGAGATAAACAGACCATGAACCTTGAGTGTGAAATCTGTGTCGCTCAACACTTAAAAACACCTGAAGTCACCATCATGCTAACAGTCATACAGTAAAATGATGGAGGTAAGAAACGTGACTAAAAGTACACTAATCATGTTCTGTGCAAACTAACAGCCACATACTGATGTGATTAACCCGAGTAGTTTCAGTAGCATAGCTGTTACTGCTTTAGCAGATTAGACATGATCAGTCCAAGTGTGATGAAACTCAGATACAGTTAAGTTTACATGGTTGGACTTAATGATTAGGCATTAGCTTTGTATCAGATATCGAACATGACTAGCTACGTCTGGGGCAAAGAGAAAAATGACTGTCTGTTGTTTCACTCACCAGCTTGATAGTCATACAGAGCCACAGCAGTCACTCCCAGGTCCTCACCATAGTCATAAGACTGAGTGTCTATACACACACACAATATAGATAGAACACACAATAAAGGCATAAGGAAAGTCTCAAAAATGATATCATCTCCATCCACAAATTCAACACAATACAATTTATCTAATAACAGAAATGTTAGTGGGTAGTGAAATAAATCTGTCATGTGACTCTTTGTTGAGTCTCACAGAACATCCCGAAAGAGTTTGTGAAGGTTACCTGTGGCCTGGTAGTCATCCTGGTCCAGGTTCTGGTAGAGGTCCTCCTGCTTTGACCTCGGCTCTACCTCATAAACTGGCTCCTCGGGCTCCTCTGCCTTCTGATGGCTATCAGGAGTCTGATACTGAAAGAAAAATGAACACAGCTGAATTACTACTAGGTGTAAATGTGTGTGCTCGGTGTGTCCGAGGAGTAGTAGCTGAAACCAAGCAGCCTGAATCACACTTGTGTTAACAAATAAGGAAAGCCCTTAATCACAGTCACTCTAAATGGTGTAGTGAAGCAGCAGTTTTTACACGTTAAGAGAGTTACCTGGTAGGTCTGAGTGGTGGAGGTGGGGCTGGGCTGAGGGGAAGGATCTTTAGCTTTGGGGCTCACCTAAAGTAAACCAGGGATTACATGCTTAGACGTGCAGGATCAACACACACACACACACACACACACACACACACACACACACACAGATGCGCACGCACACACACAAACATAACACTCTTATACATACATACATACATACATACACACACACTCTCACAGTCTTACACACACACAGATGCGTGCATTAAGCCCTTAATCACAGTCACTCTAAATGGTGTAGTGAAGCAGCAGTTTTTACACGTTAAAAGAGTTACCTGGTAGGTCTGAGTGGTGGAGGTGGGGCTGGGCTGAGGGGAAGGATCTTTAGCTTTGGGGCTCACCTAAAGTAAACCAGGGATCACATGCTTAGACGTGCAGGATCAACACACACGCACACTCACAGACGCACGCACACACACACACGCGCGCGCGCACACACACACACGCGCGCGCACACACACACACACACACACACACACACACGCACACACAGACGCACGCACACACACACACACACACAGACGCGCGCACACACACACACACAGACGCGCGCACACACACACACAGACGCGCGCACACACACACACAGACGCGCGAGCACACACACACAGACGCGCGAGCACACACACACAGACGCGCGAGCACACACACACAGACGCGCGAGCACACACACACAGACGCGCGAGCACACACACACAGACGCGCGAGCACACACACACAGACGCGCGAGCACACACACACAGACGCGCGAGCACACACACAGACGCGCGAGCACACACACACAGACGCGCGAGCACACACACACAGACGCGCGAGCACACACACACAGACGCGCGAGCACACACACACAGACGCGCGAGCACACACACACAGACGCGCGAGCACACACACACAGACGCGCGAGCACACACACACAGACGCGCGAGCACACACACACAGACGCGCGAGCACACACACACAGACGCGCGAGCACACACACACAGACGCGCGAGCACACACACACAGACGCGCGAGCACACACACACAGACGCGCGAGCACACACACACAGACGCGCGAGCACACACACACAGACGCGCGAGCACACACACACAGACGCGCGAGCACACACACACAGACGCGCGAGCACACACACACAGACGCGCGAGCACACACACACAGACGCGCGAGCACACACACACAGACGCGCGAGCACACACACACAGACGCGCGAGCACACACACACAGACGCGCGAGCACACACACACAGACGCGCGAGCACACACACACAGACGCGCGAGCACACACACACAGACGCGCGAGCACACACACAGACGCGCGAGCACACACACACAGACGCGCGAGCACACACACACAGACGCGCGAGCACACACACACAGACGCGCGAGCACACACACACAGACGCGCGAGCACACACACACAGACGCGCGAGCACACACACACAGACGCGCGAGCACACACACACAGACGCGCGAGCACACAAACACACGCGCGCGCACACACACACACGCGCGCACACACATACACGCGCGCACACACACCCACGCGCGCGCTCACACACACAGACGCGCGCACACACACACACAGACGCGCGCACACAAACACACACAGACGCGCGCGCACACAAACACACGCACAGACCTCTGCCTTTCTTCGAGCTTCCTCTTGCTCCTGCTTCTCCTTGGCTTCTCGCCTGGCTCTCTCCTCCTGCACGCGTTTCTTGTCCTCCTCCTCGTTCTGCTTGGCCAGATTCTCAAAACGAGCCTTGATGCTTCCCGTTGCTCTGCCGGCTGAAACCAGTCGCACATGTACACAATAAGAGGATAATGGTTCTATTTTATACATTTTTCAAGCTCTTAATGGTTTCAGCACCATCATCCATCTCTGAATGATGACAGGCTGTGCTGCAACATCAACTGCTGCTGTTCTGAACCCTGCATGAGACACCTTTTGTGTCACCACACATGATTTGATTCAATTCACTATACTGGCTTTATAACTCAGAATATTTTTGAATGAAATTTCAAAATTTGAACGATGAAAAATGATCAGTGAATTACAAATCCTATTTTTGTACTTTTTATTTTGACTCTATTTTGAACAACACGGGCAGTCGGTAAAGCAGCTTCACTGCTTTACAAATCGGGACCTCTGCTGTTCAAACCGTGTAACTGCATTAGATCCAGAATTAACAGAGCACCGATTGTGAAGTGTTGGTGATCACGTAATCAGGACGATTTGAAATACTGAACAAATTAACCTGAGTGTGAGGAAGTGTTTGACAGAGCGAGATGCACTGACACAAGAATCCCACGTTCATTAACACAACAACTGTCTGAACACAATGTGTATACGGCACACATTCATTCATTTATCTGCTGGTTTATCTAGGTCAAGGTTTCTGTGAATTAAATAAAACATTTACACCCAATACTTTTAAAACTCTAAATCTATAAACAGTTTCATTCGATCCATGAGAGAAGGAACAGGTTTAAAGAACACAGTGGTTAAAAACAAAGACGTCGAAAACCTTGCTTGCTGTGATTATTGTTTTCAGGTCATTACACAATATTTTGGGATATTATTTTAGTGGAAAATACCACAGATTAACACATATTGTGGGTGAAAGGGGGAAAAAGGCATATAAGATAATAAAGGCATATACACGAAGTCTGCACAATGCAAACCAGGAGTTCATAAGCTTGACTTAGCATTTAGTGTTCTTACCTGCTTCGTGTGGTTTGGTCTTCTGGTAAGCAGTGGTGGGTTTCTCGACTTCATCGAACGTTCCTGCACTCTGAAGACACGTGCACACAAAGAAACATTTCAGTCATCAGCTCATAGCTCAGGGATACTCATCTAGGAAGTGAATTATAAGAGCGGGATTCACACCTTGTCCATTCGGTCCTTCTGCACTCCGTATTTGCCTCCAAACCCTTTAGAGTAATCTATAGCAAACAAAAAAAAACGGGTCAGGGGGAAAATCATCAGGAAATTGAATCTCAGCATCATGGCACATTCCTTTGAGAATAACGGAAGCTTGTGAGTGATGCGAGGAAGAATCGAGGAAAGACGAGGAGGAGCAAAACACGCACAAGGATACGAGAAGACCATCATTCTCAGCAGCCATTTTCATCATCTGCAAGATCTGCAGCAGTTTTACAGGACTGATTGTTGCTCTGAGCAAAGCAACAGACAGTGTGTGTAGTGTGTGAAACGTGTACATGTTGTGTGTGTTTCCACAGGTCTGAGGCCGAGCATGCACAAGGGAGAATCAGGGACATTATAGCGAAAGGGTCTTGCAGAGCATATCCTAATGCTGACTGTGTGTCAATAAGGGCATTGCTCAAGTTAAACCTGATGAACCAATAAGAAACCTAGGCTTGGGAGCAATGTTCCAGTCAGCATTAGCCAACTAGCTTATGTTCAGTAGCTACCAAATGACTGCAATATTTTATACAACAGTTCTTTCCAGTCTATTAATATCTGATTGGTTGACTGTTGTTCCAAGAGTGTCTATACTGTATTTTCTATATTTAAGTGTTCATCACTTAAGTGCTCTGACAGAACACAACCAAATTTTCAGATCCAATGGATTTTTGGGCAGATTTCACTTTGAGAACCTCTGATGTTAAAGTATTTCATGGTGAATACTTAAAATCTTGTCAAATCAAGCTGAATACCTAACATTAAGTAAGTTCATTCGAGTAAAAAGCTGTTTCAGAAACAATTATCCGATCGATTTGAACCTAAGCTCCGCCCTTTTTGACCAGGGACAAAATTAGGAAGCTTTATTTTTAAAAAGTACACTATTCATAAGCCTGCATTTTTCTACACAACAAAGTGGGTGTCTCTCAGACAAAAGAGACAGCAGAGCAAAGGGGTTGGCGAGCAAAAAGGACGAAGACTTATGCCTTGTTGGGATTCGTGCTTAGCCAGACTCTCTTTGTAGTCATAGCCAAGTGCGCATTGATCCTGCTTTTCAACCTCCACCCCGTATTTCCCTCCAAACCCACGCTTATAATCTGCAAAGACACAGAAACACATAGACACATGGCAAGATGTGACAGACAGACAGAAAACAGACAGGACACCAAGCAGGAAAAAAGAAACCCCGTCCCACAGGAGGACACCGCGGGCAACAGCTGAAACACCAACGTCAAAGTAGCGACATGTAAATAAACACCAATATTCCATCAGAGGGTCGGCAGGTATCAGGAAGTGAAACGCTTTTCAGAAAGTATCTCAAAGAAAAACCTTTGCATCGTTTAATTTCGAATAGTTGGTGGTATAAAATTTAAGACCTGAGGACAGCCTGGAAATAGCATTAAAACATTCACACACAGAGCAATCAAATAAACAGGATGGGGCTTGAGTTTAATATTTGCGTAGTCATCACTTCAAATTAGAGATATGCTGCTAAAAATGGATCATTACCAGCCAATTAGCCTGCTAGAGAGTGGAATAAAAAACATGCACATATGAAGAGGATAAAAACAAGAAGAAGTATCTGGGCATTGTAATGGCTGGTCGTCTTCTTACCACCCTGCTGTTGCGGATTACTTTCCTATCGCAGTTTTATTCCTTAAACCACGTTCATATATTCAGCATACACTTTACTGAGGTCTCAACAAAAATGGCTTGACACAAGTTCAGGCAGTTATAGTGCATTATTCTAATTATTAATAGTACGTTAGCTGATATTTACATGCAAGTTCATAACATCATATTTTAAAGTTCACACTATTTTCTAGTGGCCCAGTGTGAGCTATTTAGGAATCCAGTGGATCTTTATAAGAGAAGTGGGATTTTAGCTACAAGGTTAAGAGAACACACCCTCCCACACACACACTCTCCCACACACACACAGAGAAAGAGAGAGAAATACATTTTTTGCAGTTAAATCCAATTCAGTACAGCTTCCTTTCTTTCTGAAGCAGAATTCAGTGAAAGTGTGTGTTACCTTTCTGAGACTCATGAAGCTGCAGTTTCTCCTGATGATCCCATCCAACAGCGGATTTATCCACGCGGTCCGTCTGCACGCCGAACTTTCCTCCAAAGCCCTTCACGTAGTCTGGAGAGCAGATTGACCAGATTTCAAGCACAGGAATGATGAATAAAATTGAAAAAGATTATTAAATGAAGACTAGTGGAAGGCATCGAACCAGAATTATCTCAGGGTTAAGGCACAGACGAATAAGGAAAATAAGAATAAGAGTGGAATTGTAATAAAATATAGAGGGGAGACGCTGTGCTGAAATACGTGCTTCACAAGCACAGAGCACAGGGTCAGAGGGACAAGCTCAGCTAAGCCACAGCTGATTTAGGTACAAGTGGTAACAGTTAGTATATAGTCACTGTCGGGCGGAATCCTCGTATCTCCAAAACCGTTATTTTTCAGGAAATTAAAAAAACGCCGTACCGTATCTGCAGTGCACAGGGTTTAGTCCGCGTTGCAGTGGATTGTCTTGCGCTAAATTCCTGTCCTCAGACGAGCACCAGAACTAGCGGGGGTCAAGATTTTTTTTTCTTTGAGCCCAGTGTTTTGAAGACATTTACCTCAGAAGACGTGTTGATTCGTTGCGACTCTTCTTGAGGAGAAATATGCCGCAAAGCTCTCCCGCGGAGTGAGGAAGAGGTGGACAGATGAAGTGTCCAATGGAGTTATGAGATTTGCGCTCAAGCTATTTTCAAGACTTTAGATTGGGTAATAACTTCTAAAAATAACAGACCCACGTGGGGACTGACCAATAGCATCGATATGTGAAAAAATATGAAATTGACCAAAATTGGACATACGAGGTTTCCGCCCGACAGCGACGATATACATGTTGTGTACAGTGGGTTTGGGGATGTTACATGCATCACAAACCTTTCTGTGACTCGTGTTTCTCCGTTTTGCCCTGATACTCAAAGCCCACTGCACTTTTGTCCACTTTATCCGTTTCCACTCCATATTTCCCACCGAATCCTTTAGCGTAATCTGCAGATAAACAAACATGGAAGCAACAGTAAAGCAAACAGCATATAACATTTAAAAGAACTACTGTTTACACCACTGGGAGTTCTGTTTGTATTCGAACAGCAAGCTCCAATGGCAGGAAATAATCAGTTAACTGAGCTAAGCATGATCACTGTCAAATTACAGAAAACAATAACAACAAAATCAATATATCTCGAGAAAAAAAAAATCCCAAAAGAAAATTATTAGCCATCGGCATCAGAGGATCATGGGAAACCGGAAAACAAACCTTTCTGAGATTCGTGTTTCTCTGTTTTTCCCTGATAATCAAAGCCTACAGCACTGTCGTCCACACGATCGGTCTGAACACCATAGCGGCCCCCAAAACCAGTGGTGTAATCTGGGACACACACACACACACACACCCCCCACAGCAGCCAATCATGGCGAGCGTGGGGGTTGTGGGAGGAAAAAGCAACAGACATTACAGAGCAGCATGCAGAGTTTAAAACACAGGCATCCGACAGAAGAGCAGCGGTGCGCTGGAGGCTTTCCAAATGCAACCACTTGATCCATTACAAACAACAAGATGGTGTCAAACAACCAGCTCATCATATAGGCTGAGAGAGCACACACACAGGTGCGCGCACACACACACACACGTTCAGACACACACACACCTACTGTGCACTTTATCACACACTGATGTTACACCTGCACGTTCATGCATGAGTGAATATTATAGTATTAAAGTTCACACTACTAAAGCTGGTATGTTACTACATATTGACTGAACTTTAAAGTATACACCGAAAACATCATGATTTCTCACTCAAGCTTTCGTTAAAGCTCGTTCAGTTATGTGATAGTGTTATCTGCCTATATGAGGCTCTCGTGGTGTGAAAATTAATCCAAAGTCTTATTTCTTTTAGTATTATACATCTGTCTATTACACAATACAACATGTAATTCCTTACATATCCCATTTTACAATTTACAACAAGCAATATGACAGAAAATTATGACTTCGATTTCAAATAATTGATTATATATAGCAAAAATAGCTAGTGCATATAAAGCTAATGTCCTCTTGGATAGGAGTGTCAGTGTTCTTCTGACTGCTCTCCTTTACCCCATGATAAAACGTCTCTCTCCTGCTCTCTTCCAGGTGGACAGTGTTCCCATTACACAGGGCTTACCGAATAGCTTAGCATGTGAGTATGAAAATGACCATCTTGGATAAAACACAAGGGACTATTGATTGGAGGTAGTGTTCATTGCTCCACTACAGTTCCAGCATCTGTCTTTTCCTCTAATTTGTCACCTGTCTGTAAATGCAATCGTGCACAAAAGCGTGTGTGTGTGTATAGAATTCACAAAGCATGAAGCAGAAGAGTGAAAAGAGGAAAGGAGCGAGATTCACCTTTCTGTGAGGCATGTTTCTCTGTTTTCCCAGCATACTCGAACCCTACAGCAGACTGGTTTGGGAGTGGATTCAAATGAATAAATAAATAAATAAAAGTCATTAACTTCCCAAACACGTACAATACCGTGCAAAGCAAAAGCCTTAAGCACCTAAAGAAATGTAAAGCAAATACAAGGAGCAGTTACAACAATTTATTGTTTAACAGGCTCTACAGACATTATGGAAAATGCATTCTAATAATTATGAACAAGTATAAACATAAAAAATGAAACCTATTTTAATATTGAAATGAAAAGGAAACGTGTACCTGGTCCACGCGGTCACTCTGAACACCAAATTTCCCACCGAAGCCTTTAGATGTGTCTGTCTGGGAGCAGTGCTTCGACAGTTTACTCTGATACTCATGACCCACAGCCGACTGCAAGCACACGGTTAAAACGTGAGGAAGAAACATTAACGGATTTCAGTACACTCACCGGTCTTAATGTGGTGGTTGTGGTGCTTTTAGTCAAACAATGAATAAGCTGAGAACTTGTTTATGTATTCAAATAATCCATACTGTATTAGAGGATTTTTACATTTGTTTTTTTATCCTGATGAAAAAGAACTCCACAGAGGACAAGCACTCCACATACAAAACTCAACTCAAATTTCAAATAAAAAACACCTGTGTAAAAGGAACTGCAGTATCAAGCAAACTCATATTAATAAATGGAGCCAAACTAACATTTCTAATATTTCAGGGTACATGTCCAAGCACCAAGTTTCATTTTTGACTCTAATGTGTGTTCTCTTAAAGGTGGGGTGCACGTTGTTTGAGAAATGCTTCAGAAAACTGAGTCGGGCCGACAATCAAAACAAACAAACGTGTAGCCAATGAGCAGAAAGGGGCGGGTCTTGTCAATATGCAGCGGAGCAAGTGTTCAGTGTGCATGTGTGACATTAGCAGAAAGCGGTTTTTACATTGACATGGAGGATAAAAACAAAGAAAGAACGCGAAGAAAGGCTTACGATAAGGCAAGAAGTAGGACCCGTGTTAATATAGGATCAGCTTACCAGCGCTGTAGAGAACCGAAGGGGCAGGAAGTTGGCACACATTCACAGATTGGAGTTTCCAGAGTCAATAACTCCTGAGCTAAACGCTGTTACTACACAAATAACACCTCTTTTCTATCGTAGTAATGTAGAGACGCAGCTATAACCGCGTTTTGCTAGTAACAGGGTTTAGCTCAGGAGTTATTGACTCGGGAAACTCTAATCTGTGAATATGTGACCAACTTTACTTAAGACGCCGAGGCGCTTTTTTCCTTCTTGATAGGTGAGTAACGTTGGTTTTGCTTTGTTTCACAGAACTAATATATGCTGTCCTTTGCATGATTATGCTTGTGTGTCATTTTTGCTTGATTGTTTATCTGCAATCGTATTGTTCTTCCTTTCAGCTATGATAGACACATTTCTTTCCATTATTTGCCTGGGTTACGTATGTATGTGTGGGCGGAGCTATCAATACGGGGTGGGACCCATTTGGGTTAGGGGCGTGTTTGTTTTGGTGATTTCAAATGTCAATATTGACTTTCAAACAATGGAGACCCCACCTTTAAGGAGTTAAGAGATCTACAACACTTATTTCTGCTTTGGTTCACGCGTTTATCTAATGTGAGATCAGATACAATTACAAGGACCTTGCTCAAGGACCTACTCATGGCCAGGCTTTGAACCAAGAACCTACTGAGTAGTATTCCCAACACCGCACACATTCCCAACACTGCTTTTTATCACAGAACCTTAAAGCAATAGGACCTATAGACTGAATACACTATCAAGCACCCTTAACTCCCACAATGCCAAGTGATCATATCAGATCAGAAGATGGCACACTTCCTCTTCTTCGGTACACGTTTCTAAATTCAGTCATTGTGTACACCAGCCGTGTGAATCGTCTCGTTTCGGAATGTGTGTGGGCATCAGGGGAACACACACTGCCCTGTCGGCTGTCTGTACTGCACACACACTGGCCCTGGCTATTCATCTACAGTCCGACTATAAACAAAGGCGTGGATTTACAGAGCACGCTGGCCAAAGCAGATTGCTATTCACTGTATACAATCACTGTGAAGCCTGGATTTTTATTCATTCCACACGAAGAGCCTAAAGATACAAGAGATTCCCGTGGATGGCCCCACTTATTAGTGAATTCTTAATAATCACACTAACCATTGTCACCCAGATAAGGATGGATTCCGCTTTGAGTCTGGATTCTTCCTCATATCGTTTCAGGGAGATTTTCCTTGCCATTGTCGCCTCTAGCTTGCTCAATAAGGATAAACTGACACTTTGTAATTTATACATTTCTGTAAAGCTGCTTCTTGACAATGTCCTTTGTTATAAGCACTATACAAACAAAACAGTACTGAACTGAACTTGTGGCATTTGGCAGACACCCTTCTCCAGAGCGATTTACATTCTCTCTCTTTTTTTATACAATTTTTATGCAATTGAGGGTTAAGGGCCTTGCTCAGGGGCCCAGCAGCAGCAGCGGAGTGGAGTGTGTGTGATCGGTAGCTTGGTGGAACCTCTCAACCTCCCAATCGGCAGTCCCCCTTAACCGCTAGGCTACTACATCCCCTTTACTTGCTGAAGCTGTGCTGTGTGTCAGGACATTCACACCCATTTGATCTTTTTTTTTATTTTTTTTTTTTATTTTATTTATTTGAAAGGGACAATGCACATCAATCAACATTTTTTGTTTACACTCAAAATGTAAATGTGCCAGAATTAGCTGAAGAGCTATTTTTCATCTGCAGTCCCTTGGCAGGTCAACACAATATCATAATACAAAAATTAAATACATGAAAAACACAAAACAAATTAAAACACTAAATAGATAATAATAAATACAATACAAAAATGGACAGTACCAAAGATAAAATAAGTTAACTATTGATGATTGCAATTTTGAGTGTTTTTAATCCAATTCTTGAGTTTGAATTTAAATGATGAATAGCTGGTGCTCTTTCTGAGTTCAGTAGGGAGATAATTCCAATAATTTGAGGCCCGTACTGAAAAGGCTGTTTGACCAAACTTACTTCGCCTATACTGTATAACACAGTCTCCCCTGGTAGCTGCCCTGTTTGCCCTATCACTGTTATTTCTCAGTTTTATGAATTCACGCAGTGGTGGGGGTGCAAGCCCATGTAAGATTTTAAAAATGAGACAAGCATCTTGATAATGTGAGAAATTGTTAAAACTGAATAAGTTGTATTTAGTAATAAATATTACAGTGGTGATGACATAGGTTTTTGATCTAAACTTTTTAAGGTTTGCTTATAAAGGGTCTCAATTGGTTTTAGAGTTGTCATATTTGCTTGGGACCAGCTTGTGAAACAGTATGATATGTGAGAAAAAAATCATGGCATGCATAAATAGTTTGGCTGCTTCTATTGTTATATATGGCCTAATGTATCTAAAGTTAGCCATATTATATCTGATGGTATTAGCCACTTTTTTTTACATGCTTTTTAAAAGTTAAATTAAAGAGTCCAAAATAATACCGAGGTATTTAAAATTGGACACTTCCATGATTCCACTACAAATGCTACCATGCCAGTAACACTATTTTCAGACACTTCTTTTCTCCCATTATTTGTAACTAAAGAAAGAGAAAGTGAGCCAAGGCCCTGCTGATATAACATGCTTCATAGAGCGACCGAAAGAAAGACCTCACATCAGCAGCTATTCACAGCCAAACCAGTGAGATGTACCAGTGACACCATGGCCTTACAGAATTGTGGTGAGGACACATGTAGTGAAAAAAATGGTGTCCCAGAAAATGTCTGTCTTTACACTGCCTTATGAATTGGACAGATTTGCTTCAGAGTACACACAATACCAACAAATGAGCTCGAATCGTCTGAATTTGACTCTATTTTGCACATTAAATCCACTCAAATCACAAAGGCACACTCTACACAAACGGTCATGACTAAATATAAAAGTATTAAAATAATTGTCGATTTTTTTTTTTTTAACGAATTGTGATTTCAGTCTTCTTTTGGTTTTTAGATGTTATATCTAGTAGTCAGATGTAACCCTGCTCTCTATTGTAGCTATGCACAGCAGAGTCTTTCTCTTCCTTCCTGTTACATAATATAAACACTTGTACAACAGTTAGTTCTTGTCCATTATTTTGTTTGGTCGAGCATCGTTCCAAGTGAGCCTGTATTTCCTATAACCACCCTGGGACGTTTCACCATACGTGTCAATCATTCTGCTTTAGTCTGGCGGAGTTAGAACATTAGCCATAGATACGAACAGATAGGTACTAACGGCCATGCTGATACTCGGTAAAACTGCACCCATGCTCATGCCATGTTGCTTCAGTAGATCAGTTTATGGTTTGTTTTTTAATTGAGGGGCATTTATACAGGAAACCAAAAAGCTAATTTTCGTGCAGCTTTTTTCAAAATTTGTGATGCAACATAGTATTTTTGATGCTTTCCTGCTCGGAAAGATTCTATTGTCCAAACTGCAATCAAAGGACTGTTCTGTTAATCTCCTACCAGTGACAACATATCACATACTGTGCTAGCTGTACTCATGTTTTGAGCGCTTTGGCTGAATGTGTGTTATGATGTCACATGACACATCTTGGCCTGAATCTCTGTAAATCTCTGTGGTCGCTGTTGTCGACTGTAAACTCCTCAGAAGATCACAAAGATGTGATGTGATGTGATCTCACAGCAGGGTGAACAAGACTGAAAGGAGAAGTGAAGAAATGACAGCAGGAGTGAAAAAAGGAAGTGAAAAGACACAAAAGGCTCCCACCTTGTCCATCCGGTCCTCCTGAACACCAAACTTTCCCCCATAGCCATGCGAGGCTTTGGGCATGTTCTCCAGCTCGCGCTGTTTCAGGTCACAGTGCTCGCTCGACACCGTCTCACGCAGCTGGTGGATGCTGATTGAGCAAGAGGAAATATACCAAATATTAAAAATATGTACATTATTTACTGATGGATGTTTATCTGATGGATCTCAACTCAGCTTGTTCACTTCTCTAAGCACTATGATGTGAATGTCATCTCGAGTGTCCAGTTTGTGTAACGGGGGGGGGGGGGGGGGGCTGCTACAGATTTAAAAATGTAGCAAAGAATGAATATTTAAATACGTAACAAGGAGATATTACAAATAAAGATCTAAATTCATTATTAACAAAAATACTACACTAATTTAATTTCAAGTAACACAATCTTTTTTGAAAATGTGTTCAAGGAAATGAGAAGATGTATGCAAAATATATTAAAGGGTTGTGCGAGATATAAAAAAACTAAAAGACAAAAAGATGAACTTAAACACTCAAAAATATGGGATATTACACTGTATACATATGTTACGCTGTAGTAACGTAATAGTGCATGTTGTATTACTACACTATTACATGTAGTAGTACACGTAAATGTGTTACGCTGTAATATTTAAAAATGCATCACATATATAAGAAAACAAGAGATTTGAATACAATATTAATTGATCACATGTTAAAAATGAATAAACACTAAGATTAGAGGAAAAGGTAGAACTCTTTTGATAGTAGCTGACTCACTTGATGTGCTCCTGATGTCCGGAGCCCACCACTGTCTTTGCTCCCCATCTCTGTTCTTTCTCAGTCACATCATTCTGCACAAAAAGAAAAAATACGGGCCACGTTTAAAAAATAAAAAATCAAAAAGTCTACAGGAAGGACAGTAGAAATGTCCTGGTTCTGGTTGCTTCGTTGTTTTGTTGATTTGGATGTGTGCTTTGGGACATGGTCATGCTGAAAGGTGAAAATTCTTTTCCTCTTTTCCAGCTGAAGAATTTACACTAGAAATCCACTGGTATTTGCAGCTATTCATGATTCCCTGAATATTGATAAAAGCCCCAGGTCTGAGCTCTAAAGCATGATGCTACCACCACCATGCTGCACTGTGGGTATGGTGTACTCTTATTGATGTTTTGGGTTGTTTCTTACTTGTTTTTTTTTTTTTTTTTTGAGATAACACACACCTTTTAGTATTGGACTCTTCAAACCATAACACATTTTTCCTGGTTTGGGGTTGATGATGAAACCAAGAAGACATGAAGAAAATCCAGAAACAGCCAAAGCTATAAATAATCGTCTAACAAAATAAACTTTTATATAAGATTTATACACATACATATAATTCTAAAAAAGTTATTTATATTAATTTTTAAACGTTTATCAAAATTTTTTTTTATCTATTTCTTTCTTCAGTAATCTCCCCATTTGTTTAAAAACATTTGCAAAATAAAATAAAAAAATAAAAAACAAACAATAAAATAAAACACACACACACAGGCGCAGCTTTAGTAAAAAGAATCATCATTCAGTACTGAGGATCAGCCACGTCATTACACGCTTTTCATCTCCATCACCGGCTTCTTTTTTTCCAGACGGAGAAAGCACAGTGTGTGTTTACGTTAATGTGATTCCCGTATAAAACACAAACACACACTGCTCGGTATCTCCGGCTTGCTAATGTGACTTCTGACACTGCATGCTGAACTTCTGTGCAGCACTAGCTAATGAATTCCACATTTGCTTTGGCACTATTGTTAGCGCAGATCTAAAAACAGCTGACAAACAGCCATAATGTAGCCAGCAGCAGTTTCTTCTTCACTCAGATACTGGGAAACTGTATGCAGGCAGAGATTCAGATGATTATACAGTTTTCGTTTTATATAAATCAACAGTTTAGGAGAGTATGTGATTTACATTTAGGGCATTTGACAGACGCCTTTATCCATTTTATACAACTGAGCAACTGAGAGTTAGGGGCCTTGCTCAAGGGCCCAGCGGTGGTTACTTGGTGGTTTCTTGCTCACAGTAGTCCAACAGCTTAATCACTAGACTACCACATCTCTTATGATGCTTTAGGAATGCAGATTAGATGATTAACAATTTTACGGTATACGTTTACATCTACGTTTCCATCTTCATCGATAAATACATTAACACTGGTTCACTAAGTTACAGACTTAAGATGGACGTCTACACTAGTCTCACAGGTCTGCACTGGTTATGTACATGTGCGAGAAGGAGGACACTGCTTGCATGTTTTGAATGTGAAATGGTCTTTAGTCTGCATTCACATTATGAGCTGCACAATTCAGATTTTTTTTGTTCGTAACTGCTGCTAAACTGCTTTCTCTCAGTGAATCTAAAAATATTTTTTTTTTATTTAATTTTTTTTAATTTAAAAAAAAAAAAAAAAAAAAAAAAAAGAAAAATATATATATTTTTCCAAGTTAATAATAGAATAATCTAGTTGTACTGGTTTGCACAGCTCTAAACTAATATTATATTGAAGCACCTTTAGATTTAATTACACCACTCAATTGTTTTAGAAAAGAGTCTCTCAGCCTGGAACATCTTGTCTTACTAGCAAAAACATTTAGAGCCATCAGAGTGTAAGAGCATCTCCTGTGGACGGTCTTGAAGAATCCATTGCTATGTTAGTTTTAATGCGTGCTTTGGCTCACGGTCTTGCTGAAAGGTGAAATTTCTTTTTATCTTCCGTTTACTTATAGAGGCCTGGCGGTTTTGCATTAAAATCAAATGCTGTTCATGAAGTCAAGTTCCTGTTATCGCTCAAACAAAGTCAGGAAGGCTAACATTTTAATCTAAAGAGTTTGTCATACGAGTGCCTGTGATTGAGCTGTTACGATAAAAAAAAGCAGCAGGCAGTGCTGTAAGAGACATCGAGTTACGAATGGAAAATATTTCGATGTCAATTTTCCTCCAACTACAATATCACTAAAAATACCAGCTTCTCCATTATTTAAAGCAGATTAGATTCTCTTGATTTTTCCTCTCCAAATCAACGGCAAAGGGAAACAACCTCCTTATTTCTGGTGACAAGAAGTTGGAAATTAAGCTAGTTAGTAAGCCTACTGTACAGCGTTATGGTTACAGAGTGTGCATCATGTGAGCCACTTTGTTTCAGTTCAGGGTAAGAAAAAGGATCACAGTCAATGTGTTTTATTTATACAGATACTCTCCGGGTTACATCAGATAGTTACGACTTTTCAATCTGACGATGGGACGATAGCCGTATGACAAAATTGTAAAACAGTTGTTTAAATTTTGCGCAATCAGGCAATCATAGCAGCGTCTGTGGTACGACCGGGCGCCACAGCATAAATGGCTGCCCACTGCTCCGGGTGTGTGTTCACGGTGTGTGTGTTCACTGCTGTGTGTGTGCACTTTGGATGGGTTAAACACAGAGAACGAATTCTGAGTATGCATCACACGTTGTTCCCTTGCCTTGTGATATGCCTTGCCCTCAGTCTCACTAGCGATCGCCAGTCAAAGTCAGAGTCTTTATCGTCGCCATCCTCATCTTCCGCCAACAAGTTTATGTAGCCATCGACACCCTAACCTTGTTCCAGTATGCAGAGGTCAGACCATACGATACGATACTTCAATGCATAACTTAAGATTTCATTTAAGGGTTACGACCATTGTTTTTATAATAGACAGGGTTATTTTTTAATAAACAAACTTTCTATTAGATGAGCCAAATGTGCTGTAATGTGTTAAATTATTAAACAAATTACAGTACACTAGTCCATACTGATCACCATTGTGTAAGACTCCTGGGTACGCTAAGTCATGATTTGACTTGTTATTTTCATCTCCTTTGTAACTCGGGGACTAGCAGTATATAAAAAAAAAGTAATTATTTAAATACCTTTAGTGTTGCTTTAGAACTAAAGAAAACTCTTCAGCACACAAAAACAACATGCTAGAGAACCGAGTAAAGCTAGAGAAACGCTAGCTAACACTTTAGCGCCTGACTGTATATAAGAGACTGAGATTTTACACATTGTTTCCTGAGCCACATGAGTGACCTTGGTCCACACACAATCTGCTGTTTGTTTTCTATAGTAATTTGGTACTTGTTGCACAACTTCCCAGCAGGAGGTAAACTGCAGAGTCAGGTGAGCCGACAGTGGTGTAACATGTCTATGCCCCAACACGCAGGCTTTTCCCTTGTTAAATGATTCGCACCACATTCATTGGGTGCGTCTCAATCGGCTCCCTAGTTCGCTAGTGAGGGCACTGATCAGAGAGTCGGCCAGTTAAAGTGCCGTCTTGATGACAGAATCTTTCTGGTGCGCTACACGGTTTGCACGTTAATGCAGCACAAAAACTAGGACGCATCAATGGTCACTGTGTTTCCTTACTGGAATTGACGTCATATTTTCTGAAGCCTCTCAACCAACTTCTGCAAAATGTTAATTGCTTGTTGTCGTCGTTGTAGCTCTTACATTTTTCAATTCTATTTATTTGGATAATTCACCTTATCAATTTCAAATTTTAAATACTATACATCTCTAACATTTATCCCTAATGAGCAAGCCAGAGGCGACGGGGCAAGGAAAAACTCCCTGAGATGATGTGATGAAGAAACCTTGAGAGGAGCCAGGCTCAGAAGGGAACCCATCCTTATGGGTGACACTGGACAGTAAACAATGTAAATGTAAATAAATGATTACTTATGGTAGCATAGGTATGGTATTAACTTGATTTGATGTTTTATGTCCAGTTTATTTGAGTCTACAACTTTTACTTAAATATTTTAGATGAAGGGGTTTGTAAAGTGATCGATAAGGAAATTAGAATCTCACCACACATTGAGTCATCTGTGTCCCAGTGTGCAGTGAGAGTGTCCTTACCGGTGCCAGAACTGATGTATACAATATGCTTATTTGCCACCAAGGGAACTAGAGAGCTGATTGAGATACATCCATAGTTCTGTAGAGTGTACCGAGTAAACTACTACTCTATATTACTAATATACAGTTAATGACTGAGGCCCAACTGTTGCTCTCTCAGCCTCCTCTGCACTGTCCAGAAGAGGACACGGACCACTCCAAGACCACCACCAACCACATATTACTGAACCGTTCTCTACGCAGTGGTGACACAGACATGTGTGCACGTGTGTGTGCTTCTACAGTTGTGCTCAAAAGTTTCCATATCCTTGAATGTTTGGCCACATTATAAACACACAGGTTGACACACAGAGGTTTAAATTGCTATTAAAGGGAAGTTTCCACACATGTGACTCATTGCAGTTGTAATTAGTGTCTGTGCATAAAGAGTCAGTGAGTTTCTCAGCTCATGAGGTGATGCACTGACTTCAATAGATACTGCACCATGGGGAAGACAAAAGAACTGCCAATGGACCTGCGTGATAAGGTAGTTGAACTTTATATAGCAGGAAAAGGGTATTAAAAGATGTCTCAACACTTGAAAATGCCAGTCAGGATGCAAAGAAAACCCCACAAACAACTTCCACAGGAATACAGGCTGCTCTGGAAAAAAGTGGTGCTGTTGTTTCGAGGAGCACAATAAGGAGGCACATGAACACAAATGACCTGCATGGTTGAGTTGCCAGGAGAAAGCGGTTACTGTGCCCATGCTACAAAAAGGCCTGATTCAGTATGCTAGACAGCATCTAGACAAGTCTCACAGCTTCTAGAGAAGTTATTTAGAGTGATGAGACCAAAATTGAACTTTGTAGTCACAACCATAAACGCTATGCTTGGAGAGGAGTCAATAAGGCCTTAAATATTTGATGGTGAAAAGTACACCATCCCCAATGTAAAGCATGGTGTTGGATCTCATATGTTTTGTGGCTGTATGAGCTCCAGTGGCACAGGGAAGTTAGTAAAAATTGATGACAAGATGAATGCAGCATGTGCATGGGACACTCCTGGATGTTCCAGCATGACAATGATCCAAAGCACACGGCAAGGTTGGCTCTCCAATGGCTAGAGCAGAAAAAGGTAAAGGTTCTGGCATGGCCATCACAGTCTCCCAACCTCAATATCATTGAGCCACTTTGGGGAGATCTCAAACGTGCAATCTGTGCAAGACAACCAGAAACTTTACAGGAACTGAAGGCATTTTGCTAAGAAGAATGGGCAGCTATACCACCTGAGAGAACTCAGAACTTCATGCACAATTATTACATAAGATATTACATTACATTACAACATGATATTAAGATGTAGAATTTTGAACAGGGATTATTTCCTTGTGTGTTATGATTTGTTCGATGATTGCACCATTTTGTTATGCCTTACGTATTAAGAAGAGTCCTAGAAGAAATAAACAAAATTCTCCCAAGGTATGCAAACTTTTGAGCACAACTATATGTCAAGACATTTATGGAAGCAGGCTCGGGTGCCAATACTTTCAAACAGCTAACGTTTCCGGTCCGGAAAGAGAAGTCTGTGCTGGTTTCACACAGGTTGTGTTTATTTATTTATTTACTTATTTTAAACTTCGCGTGAAAGAGGAGGGAAAAAAGTGAGACTGTTGAGGGAACAACTGCTTATAGCTGCTCTAATGAAAGTGATAACAGGAACTGATTCGTTTTGGAGAAACGCAACAGCATTAAATGAAACTCAAGTTATTCTATAATTAATAAAAGGAATGTCTGGGAGTTTGGGGAAGGAACAGCATCGCACCAGTGAGATCAGTGGGTAATTATTCTGAAAGAAAGCGTCTCTGATTTATTCCACACTGAAAAGAAATTCATATTCTTTTCACATTCTTTTCTTACCTCAAAGTCAGGATCCGTCTCCCAGTCGTCGTTACCTTCGTCAACGTTAACAGAGAGAGAATGACCAGCTGCTGCTTTCCACATCTGCAACACACACACACACACACACACACACACTGTATATTAAATATTGTGAAGGAACGAGGAATATTTGTCTCCGTCTCTTGCTCAGATTTTCTTCACCTGCAAACAAATATGATCATTTAAAAAAAATAATAAACTCTAACTTCCTTTTATTCTTTTTGTCTCTAACTGTTCTAGAACACTGAATATTGGGATTTATTAGAAGGTCGGTGATAGAGATGACAACTCTAGAGTATGTAAAGCTTTGAAAGCTCAGCTTGGCTGTAAGCTTGTTCAACATCTGCTTGAAATGTGTCCCTGACCTTCTGATGTGGTTTGACTGATCAAGATGGAAATATTTTTATTGCTTCCTGCGTTTAGTTACTCCTTTTTTTTTGTTTCAAGTAAATTACGCATTTCTGGATACACACCTGATTCAAAAAACTGTAAACAGGATCATAATCCAATTGTGCAATGTTAAACATTGTGGGGAAAAAAACAAAAAAATGTATCTTCAGGAGCATATAGCTGAAAAAACTGTAGGTTAGTGTTAGATATTATTAACACACTTTTCCAAATAAGATTCAACATCAGATCAAAAGTACCATCGATGATAATGTGTTTTCACAGTTTTCTGTGATTTTGGAAGGAGTCTCCAGTGTTAAGTCTTTTTTCGTAACAAATCTTCAGAACAGACTGCGTTACTCTTTGCGAATTCTCAGAAACGTGACCTGTGGTGGTGTTCTTACGTCTATCATTTTAGCGATAAAAGGAACTAACAAAATACGTGAACAATCTTAACCTCAAATGTACAAAATGCACGAGCCGTTGTTGAATAGATGAATAATTGATAGCACTGACAAGCAGCTGTTATGGAAAAGGAAAACATCACCATCGTGGTGTGAACAGGAATCCTGTTATGCTGTTGTTTATTTTCTTGAAAACCTGACCGGGTTTTATTCGCACTAATCGCTCCAGCATTGTGCGTTCGGTATTTGAGATAAACGTAAACCTCAGTAGCTACATACAATTTGGGACACACTGTTATTAAGGAAATATTTTTAAAAATAATAAAATAAAATAAAAAACTTTTTATATGTTACTGACAACTGCATGATTTTGAGGTTAATTCTTAAAATAAATAATTATTATAATAAAATTAAAAAAAAAAAAAAAAAACATTGATGATAATATGATATTAAAACACTCCAGAGCTTTATATTGACTTATAAAACAGACCTAATTTAAATCCAGACAGAAATAATGCTTACATTTGTGGCTTAATGCTAAACAGTCCCAATATTATAAAAAGTGTTAATAATACGAAATCCTAAATTTAACAAGTGTTTAATCAAAAATATCCCCTGATCTACACAGAGCACCTGAACATCTGGAATCATGTAACTATTCTCACTTCCTTTAAATAAAGGTGTAATAAACTACACAATAAATCAACAGACTTTGTCTTTTTACTTCTTTACACTATTAATCTTTGTCCTAAACCACACCCAAAAGTGCACAATTTCCAGGAGTGTTTTTAAGGCTTGCAAGCAAACTGTTATTTCAGCCAAACACAAACATACACAACCTTCTACTACATTGTTTTACCTCTTTTTGTTTACTGAATAATTCATAAGCGTTTATTTGCATTTAATTTGCATAAAAGACAGAAATTCTCTATTTGTCTTCATTAATAAAAGTCTTTAAAAAAAGGGGGCTGATGAGGGGCTTTTAAATCTAGCTAAAACCTGAACAAATATAAAAATAAATACATTTAAAAAATAAATAAATAGATGTTATTTTGCTAGAATTAATTTATTTTAGTATTTTTTTTATTTTATTCATTTAAAACGATGAGCACTAGATTAATGCCAAAAAAACCCCAAACCATTAAATGATTGATTTAAAATCAGCAACATGATATTTAAGACATATTACTCTTACAAACAGGTGATATTTTTAATCCAGATTAGCTACAAACTAATGAAACTCAGGCACAGACATATTTATTGAAACATTTATTTCCTGCTCTGTTTCTCTGTGTAGAAAAAAATAATATCCGAATAATATCTGCTCTGTATCACGTTATCTTCCATCCCAAAATACTACCACTTATCCTTCAGTTGTGGTTTAACTCACCGTTTTGTTCTGCAGTTAACTTCCAAACTGTGCAAAAGCAAAAAGAAAATCAGACTGGGTTGTAACCACTGAACGCTGAAAATGGTCGAAGCCTTGACGAAAGGTGTTTTTTTTTTCCCCACCAGTATTCAAGTGAGCCCGCCCCCTGCGCTATGATTGACAAGTAGATTGACGAGAATACGCGTTACTATTGGCTAAAAGTGCAAACGCATTAGAATATTATTGGATGGGCAGCAGAGACGAGCGAAAAAAGGCGGGTTTATACAATACAGGTGGGTTAACAAAATCTACGCCAGGTTGGAAAGAGTTCCCGCAGATTCCACACTTCCGGTTTTCCAGCGTTCATTCCTACTTCCGTGTTAGAGACACAGCGCCCCCAGTGACGAGAAATGGTAGTGAAAACAAATATTTCTTTGCATGACAGCCTTTTTCTCAAGAGTGTATCTAGTGTAGCAGTTAGCATTCTTCTATATTGTTCATCTTTTGTGAATTATTTAAGTTTCCCTCAAGTGTAAATTGAAATGATTAAAAAGACAAAATACATTTGATTATTAAAGAGACAAAACGTTTAGTAAAACATCTCAATATGTAGGAAACAAAGACCAAAGATTCAAAGAACCTATTCTGTTTACTAGTAAATGAGAGACTGGTTAAAGCTGCAGTAAGTAAGTTCCTATCCTGGGAACGACAGGTGTGAAGTGTGAACACACCCTGGATGGAATGCTAGTTCGATGCTGAAGAGTCAGTTTAAATTAGCCAATTTATTTACTAGCATGTTATCCGAAGGTGAGAGAACACCAAAGAACCCATAGACCAGGACCAGGACTCAAGTGATCATCAGTTTATCAGTGGAGGAAACTCCATAATGGTTTATGTTTATGTTATGTTTACATTCAGTGTTCCTCTTGGTGTGTGGTTAAGTGAGAACACAGAAATAGACCTTGATTGAGGACCGAATCCAGTCCAAGAACACTAGAGGTTAGGCACTCGTGTTGGGTGAGGAGGTGTAGGGGACTGTCAGAGTTCCAGTTCACCCTGAAGGTGTTCACTGAGGTTGTGGCGAGTTCTCCTACTGCAAACCTCGCAAACTATGTCTATACGGACTTTGAGCACAGGTGCAGCGACGTGCTGGAACAGATTTGGGCCTCTTAGATTTAGTAAAGGGAAATTCTAATACTAAAGCAAACAAAAATATTTTAGACAATTGTGTGCTTCCAACCGTTTGGGGAAGAACCAAATATGGGTGTGATGGTCAGGTCTTTTGCTCTGATATTCATATAACCAGGTTCAAGTGAGACAACCATTTTTCTGACTTCCTGTGACCCAGACTGTTTTTTTTTTCTTCTTCAGAATCATGTGCACAGGAAACAGTGCAAACTTTTCTCAAACAAAAAATTGAACCACAGTAGGTGGCCATGTATGAACACGAACACCATCCATTCATCTTCTGAACCATATGTCCTTCACAGGGTTGCAGGGAACCTGGAGTTTATCCCAGTCAAGATGTGGTGCAACCCTTCACACAATACTAGACATTTTATTATTGTCAATCAGCCTACAACATATCTTTAGAATATGCTAGGAAATCAGAGTACCTGGAGAAACCCCCCTGAATCACAGGAAGGACGAACAAACTTTGTGAGCCACTAAACCTCAGAAATCAAGTAACTTTTTTCAACACACGTAGAAGCAGCATAACCAAATAATACGACACAGACTCTAAACCCTAGGACTTCTATTACAATGGATTGTCTCAAACTTTACTTAAGTTACATATTTATTGTTCATGACACATGTGAATCATATAGAATGAACACTAGGTGTGTATGTGGTGTGTTTCAGGGGACAGGAAGTACATTTCTAAATATGCATCACTTTACAAATCTTAACCATAGGCAGATCATGAGAGCACAACATGTGGGGATGTAGTACCTTAGCGGTTAATTGGTTTGGGGTGCTGATCATATGGTCGTGAGTTCAAATCCCAGGTCCTCTAACCCTTAATTGCTCAGTTGTATAAAACATAAGTTGCTCTGGATAAATGTAACAGCAACATCAGAATTGTGCAGCTTAGAAAGTGAAGGTAGCCAAAGTGAATTGGACAAAATGAAAATCATCTGGAAAACCCATGACCTGCCATATGAATCCATATTCGTTTTTTAAGAACAGCTCATCTAACTAATTCAAACCACAACTTTATATTAATGACCCATTTGTAGTAACAGTTCATACTGTACACAGGGACTTGAATGTTTTCTTTTTGCTGTCATAGGTTTTCTTGCAGATCCCTTACTTGTAGGGACACTGTTCATAACATCCACATGATCTTAATCATATCTAATATTCTGTCTCTACACATGCTACTCCTGAGGTAGCAGTGATCCTGTCTGATCTAAACCTTGATGCCCTACTTCTGGCTGAAGTCTCAGCACTTGAAGGCTGCTTAATGCTGCTGCTGATTCTCAAATTCATAAGTTTCTAGTTTACCCAATTGCACGTGACTACACTATAGTGTACAGTTATAGAAAGGAAATGATTTATAAAAACATTATCTGGTATCACCCAGACGAGGATGTGTTCTTCTTTGAGTCAGGTTCCTCTTAATGATTCTTCCTCATATTGTCTCAGGGAGATTTTTCTCATAACGGTCACCTCTGGATTGCTCATGAGGAATAAATCTCTTAATTTATATCGGGAATTTTTATATACCTGTAAAGCTGCTTTGCATTATTAAATAGTGTTTTACAAAATAAAACCAAAATGACAGACGGTCCAGAAAACTGAAATCTAACAAGCAAATTGCTGTGATTTAACATATAAGGTAGAATCAATATGATCAGGAAAGAAGCTGCTTCCTTATTAGCTTCAGGAGAGTGAAGGAGAAAAAAAACAAGCTGGGAACAGGACCTGACTTGTCTTGCAGACATTCCATAACATAAATGTGACGGTTAAAACACATTTTTATCAATTTGATAAAAACGCAAAGTTTGGCAAATCGCTGTGGAATAAGAATAAAAAAAACACTTGTCACATGGTGCTTAGGATTATTTTCCTAACAGAGTTTTATTACTTTAAGACCCAAACACATGAAGGAACAGACCAGCTTCTTTTAAAAGAAAGACGCACAGCTCGGTATGTTTTTTTTTTTTTTTTAAAGCAAAGACTTAGTCTTTTTATTGGCAGTGGAAAATAGGGATCAGTATTTTTTATTGAAAGGAAGCAATAAATAATACTGTGATAAAAAATAGTTCATAAGTACTCAGACTGTACAGCATTTCTGTTACAAGAGGAGAGATTTTTTAACAATAGAGAGGAAAACACATGATTGGAATTGTGCATGAGAGACTTAAAAAGAGGCAAAAAGACAGAAGGGCAGGGGATGAACTTGTGTTTGTCAGGTCAAAGAATGTGACTCTCTAAAAAGTTAGAATACAGTCCAGCCTTTTTATTTGATATGACTCATGAGAAGGTTAAAATGCCTTGATGGCACGAGGAGAAGCAGAATAAATAAAAACAGAGGGATGTAAGGCTTAATCAGATGGTGGAGGGTCAAATCACGCCAATTTTCGGACACTGCAAATAGAGCTTAGGCCACAGTGAGGTTGGTCCAGCGGAGAAGAATAGCACACGCACACACACACATACGCACAAACACACACCTATACACACGTCCTTCATGCGTGTCTCATGTGCAGGAGAAAAGGAATGGAGAGATTCAGCATGTGGAAAAGGTGACTGCTGAAAGATGCATCCGAAAGTAGCCCTCGTCATTGCTACCGTTTATGGCTTATCACATGTTTTGGTATCAGACAAGAAAAATAGGAAAGAGACAGAGGGGTTGAAATAAGAATAATTATAATCATTATAATCATAATAATAAGTACCACAGGGTCGTGGAACAAATGCTCTAAGATATGCACCAATTCTGATATTCACATAATACGTCAACAAATCAACAGCCGAATGGATTTAAGAACAGAAGTAAGGGGATGAAATTATATCACAAAAAGTCAGTCACAAAAATCTGAATCAGCTCAGGTTTCAGCATCACAAACCAAAGATATGGACACAATTAAGGAAATGAGGATTATTTAAAAAAAAAAAATTATAATAATAAAAAAAAGATTTGATTAGATAGAAATGTACAAACTTCAGATCTGTAATACATTCAGTTACACCTGAAAGAGTTAAAGATGCTATGGGGGAAAAAAAGAAGAAGAAAAGGCAAATGATGCATAAACATAACTAAATATATGAAATGTCCCATAAATAGAATAATCCGTAAATCTAAAATATGTCCTCTACTTCGGAGACGTCATGATAAACCTTCGGGAATCTCAGAGTGCTTGTGCATTAGACTCGCAGCCTGAAGGGGACGCCTCCTCTTCTGTCGCTTCACCTATAGAGATAATGAGCATAAACTGAGAGCAGGGAGGAGAGACGAATGGAGACATGGACAAGTGGGGAAAGACAGAAAAGGGAGAGGTAGAGACATGTTTGTATTACTACCGGGAACACTGAAGCGTCCAACACTTTAATTGAGCATCAACATGTTAGTGTATTAATAACACCAGTTCCTCACCATTACTGTTCATATCATGATCACTGCCAAACATTCATTCATCCTGGATGATGACACATTCTAGTTATTATTATATATACACTGTGGTATACATATATACACTCAGTGGTTAAGGTGTTTGACTACTGATCGGAAGATCATTGGTTCGTATCCCAGGTCCACCAAGTTGCCACTGCTGGGCCCCTGAGCAAGGCCCTTTACCCTCAATTGCTCAGGTGTATAAACTGAAATAAAAATGTAAGTGACTCTGGATAAGAGTGTCTGCTAAATGCTGTAAATGTAAATATATATACAGCACAGTTCTTGATTCTAATTGGTCAGAAGGTGAACAGACATTTTTGCACTTGTAATTTGGCTTAAATTTAAGACAGTGGTCCCTGTACGACAACAGAAAATGGGTCAGCCTGCTGTAGAGAGATTGCAAGTTCATATCCTGACGATGCTGTGTGCCTGGGAGTGCTAGAGAGCTGTCAGTCACAACGGCACTAGCCAATCATGGGCCTCTGTGAGCTTATGTATGTAGAACAGTGCATTTAATACAGTATAATATGTTACCTTACAATACCATTGAAATGGCTTCATGAATCTCAGACGAAGCACATGTTAACCTTAGCCTTGCTCGGTTGCAATAAAAGGGAAAAGTTATTATTTTGTTTACAGATCTTTTTTTTTTTTTTTTATTTAGTACTGACCTTCATAAGCTACAAAAAATATTTACATATTTCCCAGAAGAAAAAAACAATTTGCACTAATCTTTTAACTAATCATCCTGTTAAAATGTTTCACCCCCTTGCGCTTAATATATGGCGTTTTTCGTGAGGATAAGTGAACGTTTGCACCTTCTGTGATAGTTGTGTAAGAGTCCTTCAGCTGTCCTTAGTGTGAAAAGGCAAATCTCAACACCACATCACTGATTTAAAGGGGTACAGAAGATGCGCAGACACACCAACCCATTCTGTGTATATATACGGAGGCATACTTCTTGTTATAATTAAGTGATTTGTTTAATTTGCCTTATTTTAGGGGTGTGTGTTGTTGTCTTAATTTTTGACTGGATTTTACAGAATTTCTCAAATTCTTAGACTCCGGACCTAGTGAACGGGAATGAGGAAGTGTTTTAGTGACTACAAGGCATTTCTTTGTGCTGCTCAGGATAAATGCCTCTGCAAAATTCTGTAAACGTACTAAAAAATAAGCAAACAGGAAATTTCATATATAAAACTGCAAAAATCCATGCAAAGAGATTTCAAGTTGATCTAGTTAGTCTTCTCATGCATACTTTTACACACATTCAGGAGCATGAACAGAATTATGGTTTTATGATGTTTTTATATCCTAGTCTGTGTTTGTGTTACGCTACAGTCAGGGGTAGGGGGCTGGGGGTAGAGTGAGGCTGTGCGCAAACATGCTGAATGAGATGCAACCGATGCTCTTAGACATTTCACGCTCATTACAAACTGGGAAAAAGTGTAGGCAGTTATGATGATATGAACATTTTCTACTGTCACATGTTTAGCAAACTCGAAATTCACAAGCAGCTGTGGGTCTGAATGGTGTTGACTCACCCTGGCTTTGGGTTAGCAGGAATATGTTCGGATTGTAGCAGAGTCGAGCCTCTGAACGCCACTCACACTCCCTGCGGTACCAGCCGACACATGCGCAAGCAGTTAAACACACACAAGTTAGAATTGCATCCACGGATTAGTTGTGATTTTCACCAAAACAGCAGTTCTTAGTTAGAATAATTTCTACAGTGTTATGTCACTGCCCTTTTTACTTGTGAGACTGAATACATTTAGTGTCCAAAAGTAAAGTGTATAGCTAGCATACCCTTTACAGCTATCAGACAGGTAACACTGGCTTTGTGTTTATAGGATCGTTTCATTCAGAAAACAAAACTGTGAATAGATTACACAGATAAATGTTTCAATTACAGATAAACCCTAATGACGAGGGGCACTGACCTGCTCCTCACAGACTTTTAGGCCTCATTCAGGTTACTCTTGGTTTGAGTTTAGCTACTGCAGCTACACAATATAACCTTATTTACTATTTATTTACTGTTCAGCCATACTGAAGTGCACTGCGATCTTTTTTCACAAGTGAAACCTTTAAATTGTCTTCTTGTACAGAGGGGAAAGTCCACCGAAGCCTCATTTACAGCACACTCTCATACAGAAACTGACAATTGTGTTACACAGAGAGACATGCGAGGGGCATTTGTAAGTAATAAGCACACCTTAGGGATGCATGTCAACTCAAACTAAAGCTCGGAACACACTGATCCAACATTCCCCAGGACACACCTTCATCATCAAATACACAATCAACCCATTATTAGTGTGTTGGGGTGTGTGATAATGTCTTTGGAGAACATGTGAGTATGTTCAATAGTAAATGTATTTTTAGCGTATGATGCTGAATGTTGGTTATTAGACAATGTTGGTGTTTGTTGCCATCTGGGAAAGATTTTTGGGGTTTGATGACATCTCAAGGTAAATGTTAGGGTGTATTGGTCAGTGTTGGTGTTATCTGGGAGAGATTGTTGGGGTTTGATGCCATCTCATGGTAAATGTTAGGGTGTATTGGTCAGTGTTGGTGTTATCTGGGAGAGATTGTTGGGGTTTGATGGCATCTCATGGTAAATGTTAGGGTGTATTGGTCAGTGTTGGTGTTATCTGGGAGAGATTGTTGGGGTTTGATGGCATCTCATGGTAAATGTTAGGGTGTATTGGTCAGTGTTGGTGTTATCTGGGAGAGATTGTTGGGGTTTGACGGCATCTCATGGTAAATGTTAGGGTGTATTGGGAAATGCTGGTGTTTTTGTCATCTGGGTGAGGTTGTTGGGGTTTGATGGCAATTGATGGTAAACGTTGATGTGTATAGAACACTGGTGTTCAGTGATATTTGATTGTGAATGTTGGTGTGTATTGGCTAATGTTGCCGTATTATTTTGTTATCCAGAAAAAATGTAGGTGTTTTTTTGGGTATTTGATGGTAAATTATGGTGTGTATTAGGCAGTTGCTCTCAGTTTTTTTCCGATTACAAGGTGTTTGCTTGCCATTATCTGGAAGAGAACGCTGGTGTTTAATGGTTTTTGATGGTAAATGTTGTTGTGTATTGGAAAGTGTTGGTCTTTGGAAAGGAATCTTGGTGCTCACTGGCATTAGTTTATACTGGTGTCTACTGGTGTGTATTGGATATTGTTAGTATTTGTTGATGCCTGATAGAGTATGTTGGTGTTCAGTGGTACTTGACAATGTGCACTGGTCAGCGTTTGGTGTTGTTTGGTAAGGCACCATAGTACTTGAGTTTAAATGTTAGTGTGTATCTGAAATACATTAGCTGAGTGCACACTGAAATGGTATTTAAAGTTGTATGTACCGTCCAGCTGGTGTTTCTTGGGCTGAATGGCAGGTGAAGTGGATGTGCTATTGGTCACTCTGAAGTTAGCAGGCAGTGTGTCGGAGCTGAAGCCACCACGGACATCTTTGGGGCGAAACTTTTTCCTCCAGGATGGAGCTCTCCTGAAATTCTTATCATCATCCTGCAGGTTACAGAAAAGGGAAAAAAGTATGTTCCACTTCTCCATTTTACCACTGAACTCATTATAATCCTGCTGATGACAGGGAGGAGGAGAGCGGTAGTGCTAGACTGTTGGGAAAGAGGACAGCCTAATTGATTCCTTTTCTGTAGCCCATGTTATTTTTAGAAGCCAGACACGTACATTTTTTGTGCAACAGATTTAAATTCACATTACTCCCTCTGCACTTTTTCTCGCCGGCTTTTGTCCCCCCTATTAAAATAGAAGTGAGGAATATGTTGCACGGGAAACCCAGACGAGGTAATTCAAGCTGGCTTTTGATTCTATTCATGTACATTTAGAAAGCAATATTACTTATTGTTAAATTTAATGAGAAGAATTTTGCTTCTGTTTTGTTTTAGCTTACATTACCTACAATAACCATGCAGAAGAATGGTTTGGAAGGTCTGCTTTATTAGGTGGTTTATGCTTCCCCCCATCCCCATTTGAATCAAGTTTCTTAATGCAAAGTTTTGAACATTTGCAAGTGTTTGACAACAGGAGAGAGAACCAAACCTCCTCTAGTTTCCGCTCTGTTCCCAAACCAAGCAGGTTATTGTACTCTCTCTCCAGCACTGATCTCGCCTGCAACACAGACAAGAAACAAAAAGACACCACAGTGAGGCTTCATGGCAAAATATACTGTATCTGAAGCAATGTTGCAATGCTGTGCCTGTATGTCATTTTTAATGACATGTAATTGTTATATATTATTATTTTAACGTTCTACTAGACATTTAACAAAAAAATTATGAAACGCTATTCTTTATTCTACGTTTTTATCCATCATTTTACTTATTATTTTTAACAGGATTCAAACCCATGCTCACCTGTGTGTTCTGAGTGGGAATCTGCAGCAGCAGGGCGAGTGTGTTGTGATCGAATGTTTCATCGAGGGCCACTAGCGCTCCATGCACACCGCTCTCCTGCAAGTTGTCTGCATATTCCTTTAACCCAATAAACTGCACCCATTTAATCAGACGCTCGTTACTCCATACCAGGACGTCTGCGTAAAATAAAAGAAAAAAAGTTGAATGTTGGAATGGTTGAACCAGGAACAAGTGCACTGAAATAACAGCCTTAACAGGTTATAACAGGATGCCAAAAGAACCCTTCATGCATAAAAGCATATTACCAAATGTAAACTTTTGTGGAGGAAGGATAATAGTTTAGGTGAGACCCCTTAGGTCCAGTGAAGCATTATGTTAAAGTAACAACATGCACAAACAATCCAGACCAGGGTTGTCCAACATTATCCAGTGTTATGCAAGTTTTTTATTAAATCTAAGCAGAAACCACACCTCATAGTATTTTAAACCTGCTTAGCTAGAAGAATCAGGTGGGGATTTATTGGAATGAAAACATGCACCCACACCAGCACTTTGCAGATTAGACTGGAAACCACTGGCATCTGTGGGATTCCTTTTTTTTTTTTTTTGGGCAATAGACTTTGTTATTCGAGAGTGGCCTGCCCTGCTCTGACCTTAAACCCATTTGATAACCTTTGGAATGAAGTGTTGTTCTAACCTCACTAATGCTTTTGTTGCTGAACGGGCACAAGTCCCCACAGCCACGCTCTAAACTCAAGTGGAAACCCTACAGAGAGAGGCTGTTATAGATGTGATGGGATGCCTAATCCATATTAATGCCCATGTCTTTAGACTAAGAAGATCATATAGTACATAATCAACAGTACACCTACTTCAGGCCACTTCACAAAACAGTCCTCTTCACAAATGAGTACTTACAGATAATTTGTGGACCATGAAAAAAATAAAGAAATAAATAAAAATAAAAAATAAAAAATAAAATAAAAATTCAGACAAGAAAGACAAAACTTTAAGGGAAAGAACATATGTTCTTTCCCTTAAAGTTTTCTAAAGATATACACAGTCTAGTACAAGAGCACTGATCACTGAAATGTGGCACTTCAATCAAAATCAGTTGAGAACTACTATATTATACAAGTAGCTTACTTATCAAATGTCATTAAAATTTATAATCACATCCTGGCAGACTGACCTTTCGTCTCCAGCTGGGATTCCTCTCGTCTTTTCTCTAGTTCTTTCCGGTCATAATTTAGCCTCCTCAAACACATCACACCACACTGGAAACTGTTTCTGTTAGACGACAAACACACAATCACATATAAACACATGCAGTGTTAGAAAAACGTACACACACACACGCACATACACACACAACCTATTTCTATTTCCTCACTGAAAACGAGGAAACTGAAAATATCTCTTATTGAAACAGATTAATCCAGTATGTCCTTTTATAATAGCATTTCCTGTTCTATTGGTAATTGTTTTGCTTAAAATGATCAAAATTCCCAAAAAAATAAGACTTTAATAATCTTAGATTCTGTATGTTATCCTTGGTATGAAATACTACATACATTTGACTATGTTCAAGATATTTTCACTTGCTAAGGTCCAGTCAGACATTTTTGTCTAAACTTTATTTACTTACTGAATATTTACTTTACTTTATAGAAGTGTTCGCTGCGGTATAATTAATAGTTGTGTACCTGTGAAAGCTGTCCACCATCTTTAGCTGGCCACGCAGGTCTTTCTTGGTCAGATGATCCAGCATACGTGCATCCACTAGAGACTCCATAAAGTAGCTGCGATACTGAGGTAAACCCAGGCTGGGCAACCACTCGTTCCCGATCCACTCATGGTTCATGTCTCCATAAGCGAGCGTCTGCACACGTACATATCAAATATGTATAAACATGACATACAATTTCAGGTTAACCAATTGATGATGATTAAATAGTGAAGTTTCACTGTTTGGAGTGAAAAGAGTTTGATGCTGACATTTACATGGCTTTTTGTTCTTTTTCCTCCAGCATGAATTCTAGCTCAAACTCCGGTAACCACTTGGTCTCATCACACCAAACAGAGTTATGGCAATGGGGTTGGGGGGAAAAAAATTTTTTTAACTGTCTTAAAATGATTTCATATTGATTTTGATTAAATTACATCTGGCTTCTAAGTGGCTTGAAAGAACAGCATTATTATGAGTAAGCATGAACAGAATTTTATTAGAACAAAACGATCTGATTAAAATAAATAATCCCAAAGGTGGTATTTAAAGCCTTCATATACTAGAGCGTGTGTGACTGCAGTCTGCTGAGCAGTTCAACAAGCAGCACTTAAAGGCAGGGTCTCCGATGTTTGAGAAATGCTTCAGAAAATGAGTCGGAACGACAAACTAAACAAAAACCAAAACAAACGTGTAGCCAATGAGCAGAAAGGGGCGGGTCTTGTCAATATGGGCGGAGAGAGTGTTCAGTGCGCATGTGTGACATTAGCAGAAAGCGTTTTTAACATTGATATGGCAAGAAGTAGGACCTGTGTTAATATAGGATCAGCTTTCCAGCGCTGGAGAGAACCGAAGGAGCGGGAAGTTGGCCACATATTCACAGATTGGAGTTTCCCCCGAGTCAATAACTCCTGAGCTAAACGCTGTTACTACACAAATAACAGCTCTTTTCTATCGTAGTAATGTAGAATCTGTGAATATGCGGCCAACTTTACTTAAGACGCCAAAGTCGCCTTTTTCCTTCTTGATAGGTGAGTAACGTTGGTTTTGCTTTGTTTCACAGAACTAATATATGCTGTCCTTTGCATGATTATGCTTGTGTGTCATTTTTGCTTGTTTGTTTATCTGCAATCGTATTGTTCTTCCTTTCAGCTATGATAAAGACATTTCTTTCCATTAGTTCCCTGGGTTACGTATGTATGTATGTGTGTGTTTGGTGATTTGGTGAAGGGGCATGTTTGTTTTGGTGATTACAAATGTCAACATTGGCTTTCAAACATCGGAGACCCCACCTTTAATGCTTGCTATAGTGGACTGCTACAAAGTGCATGTGTGTGTGTGCACACCAGTGCATTCCATCAGATTCCACGTTTCATTCTTACTACGATTTACTAATGTAATACTAGTGAGTGTCAGTCAGTCTTACCGCAGATACACAAAATGAACTAAAACTCACTCTTTACTTCAATTTCCAACATCTAAGCAAAGGATGTCTACACTGACGAGGTCATTGTTGTAATTAACACTTCATAACCCACTATGTGAAAGTCTTGGTATCATGTTCATATGATTTGTGTTTGCAAGTTTAGTTGAAAAGGGAAAAATAAGCAAAGGAGAGAGATTCGAACCTGGGCCCAGCTGCCCTCGTCATCCTCCTGATGTTAGCATGGTTAGCATTAGCATGAGAGAAAAGTCAGAGGATTGTTAGTGAGCCTTAAAAGTAGTTATTACAGCATTAGTGTGAAACACACACACAACAGAACTGATGTATAGTAAAATTGCACACACACACACACACTACAGAACTGAGGTATAGTAAAATTGCACACACACAAGAACTGAGGTATAGTAAAATTGCGCACACACACACACACTACAGAACTGAGGTATAGTAAAATTGCACACACACACACACACTCCTGAACTGAGGTATAGTACAATTGCGAACACACACACTACAGAACTGAAGTATAGTAAAATTGTGTACACACACACGCACACAGACACTACAGAACTGAGGCATAGTAAAATTGTGTACACACATGTGCACACAGACACTACAGAACTGAGGCATAGTAAAATTGTGTACACACACAGGCACTCAAAACAGAACTCCGCTATAGAATTGTGGACCGAACACACAAACACACACATCCCAAGGAGAACTGAGCTATAGTACATGACTGTGGTGGTTCTTTTCAGCAAGAAGGAAGAGTCTGGTAACTGATAACTGCCTGGTGCAAAGCCAACAACCTGTCGCTGAATGTTGATAGAACATCGACAGTTCCTCTGCGGAGATGGTCAAGAGCATCAACTACCTTGGTGTTCATCTGGCAGAGAACTTCACCTAGTCACTCAACACCAGCTCCATCAACAAGAAAGCCCAACAGTGTCTCTACGTCCTGGGAAACCGAGGTCCCTCTCCCCATCCTGACCATGTTCTACAGTGGGACCATTGAGAGCATCCTGAGCAGCTGCATCACTGTCTGGTTTGGGAAGTACACTGTCTCGGATCAAGCAGTGGATAGTAAGAACAGCTGAGATCATCACTGGAGTCTCTCTTCCCTCTGTCACAGCCATTTACACCACACACTGCATCTGCAAAGCCAACAGCATTGTGGATGACCCCATACACCCCTCACACACACTCTTCACCCTGCTGCCGTCTGGAACAAGGTACCGTAGCATTAGGGCCCTCACGACCAGTCTGTGTAACAGTTTCTTCCCTCAAGCCATCAAACTCCAACACCCAGAACTGAATCTTACCAAACGAACACACACACACACACACACACTCAATCGCTGTTTACGCACATTCTTTAAATTGTTATTTTGCACAACACAATTCAATACCTCACCCTGTGTTTACAAACCTCTAATGATTACGACCCTATATCTTTGCACAATGTTTTGTGCAACATACTGAATGCACACTGTCTTGTTTTGTCTGGCTTCACTGTCTCTCATCTTGCACTAGGTTGCACACATTGCACTTTATGTGGCTAGGACTACTTACTTTCAGTCCTTAGCTCCATGTTGTTCCTCCAGAACCATAGTGCTACATAAAACATCATTTTATTTCACTACACACTGCGTCAGCTATATATGATTTAAAAGACAATAAAAGCTTCTTGTCTAAGACTAGAATTTTGAATACACACACGACACTGCGCTATAGCAGAATTTTGTACACAAACACACAGCACTGAGCTATAGGAAAATTTTGTACGCGCACACACACACACGACACTGAGCTATAGTAGAATTTTGTACACAAACACACAGCACTGAGCTATAGGAAAATTTTGTACGTACACACACACACACACACGACACTGAGCTATAGTAGAATTTTGTACACAAACACACAGCACTGAGCTATAGTAGAATTTTGTACACAAACACACAGCACTGAGCTATAGGAAAATTTTGTACGTACACACACACACACACACGACACTGAGCTATAGCAGAATTTTGTACACAAACAGCACTGAGCTATAGGAAAATTTTGTATGCGCACACACACACGACACTGAGCTATAGCAGAATTTTGTACACAAACACACAGCACTGAGCTATAGGAAAATTTTGTATGTACACACACACACACGACACTGAGCTATAGCAGAATTTTGTACATAAACAGCACTGAGCTATAGTAAAATTTTGTACGCACACACACGACACTGAGCTATAGTAGAATTCTGTACACAAACACACAGCACTGAGCTATAGGAAAATTTTGTACGCACACACACACACACGACACTGAGCTATAGCAGAATTTTGTACACAAACACACAGCACTGAGCTATAGGAAAATTTTGTATGTACACACACACACGACACTGAGCTATAGCAGAATTTTGTACATAAACAGCACTGAGCTATAGGAAAATTTTGTACGCACACACACACACACGACACTGAGCTATAGTAGAATTCTGTACACAAACACACAGCACTGAGCTATAGGAAAATTTTGTACGCACACACACACACACACACACACGACACTGAGCTATAGCAGAATTTTGAACACAAACACACAGCACTGAGCTATAGGAAAATTTTGTACGCGCACACACACACACACGACACTGAGCTATAGCAGAATTTTGAACACAAACACACAGCACTGAGCTATAGGAAAATTTTGTATACACACACACACACAGCACATATTACCCTCACATACATATGATCTTACGCACACACACAAGAAATATTAAACAAGACACTTACAGTATTAACTATGAATTAAAGAGGATAATAAATAAAGGGTACTGAGGGTTAGGGATGAATGTGTCCAGGCCGAGTCACTAACCGTGAGTGGTGTAGCTGCCAGGCTCTCCATCTCCTCATGTGTAACCCACACATTCCCCGTGGACTAAACACCCCGATCACATGACCCACAGTGTGACCCGCCACAAGAGCGAATCCGCGAATGAGGAAAATGGAGTAATGTGGGGAGAGGGATGAGTAACAGAACAGATCAGTCAGGCAGAGAGAAACAGTTATTCTTCAAGCACCAGGCATTCAGATCACTGTTATTGTATTTCATTCAGATGGCAGAACATGCTATATTTGGAAGACAGCTGCTTCAGGGCAACATCCTGCTTATCCTTCTCAATGTACATCTTACTTACATCCTGCTACACAAAGGCAACAATTATTGAATTGAAATATTTCCAGGAGCGAATAACAAGTGTCTTTTATTGAATATGTAGCTATTGTGAGTGCGGTCTTTTTTTAATGTTTGTTTCGCTTAGTTAAAAACACTACACTGAAATCATGGCTCTGTTTCACATGGACACAAAAAAAAACTCCAGAACCCTTGCATGTATGAACGCAGGTAAATTAGCACGTCACACAACATAGCACTAAGAGTGTCATGTTCAGGACTCAGGTGTAAAGAGTACGTGATGAACCAGCTACCTCGCAGAAGGATGCGGATACTAAAGCAGTTGCCTCCAGAATGTAACCCTGCTAGTGTGTGTTAGTCAAACTGAAGAAGAGGAGAGTCATGCTCCATTCAGGAGAGAAAGAAATAGACCAACAGTGAGAGGATAGAAATAGAAACATTTTTTTTTTACCAAACAGAACAAACTTGTTAACAAGAAATTCTCTGTTCAGTATGAAGCATTGTTGAAAAACAGGAAGCAGAGATTTAAATTGAATTTTTTTTTCTTGGGAATGTATCCTGATTCTTGATGGATATACAATTGTCGTTCTTTGTACAGGTCAGGATTATATGCTTCTACTTAGATCCTTCTCCGAAAGAGAAACCCTGTGTTGTAGTATTTCTGATCACATATATGTAATAAGTTCACATATTCTTCTCTTCATGTGTGTGTACTGTAAAGGGTTGTGTAGAGATTTGCATTGTACATTTAAAAAAACAGGAACCATTTTCCACCCACCCGAGACTGAAATAGCCACAATAAAGATTACTGCCGTTTAGCTGGCTTATATTGGCAGCAACAAAATTTAATGAATGACAGAAAAATAAATGAAAACAGCTGAATCCTTTGGCACTGGACCAACAACTGATGGAAAAAAGCAGCAAGTATTTCTGTGCGAAAATTTCAGGCGGGTGAAAAACAGCTCTTAAATGAGCCGACTGGGACAAACCATTCAAGCCATTAGAACCAAAAACAAACAAACAGCAAAAAAGTAAGACTACAGGATGGTTTAGGGATTTGCAGAAAGTGATTTACACCCAAAAGTTTAAAATGGGTGTGTTACCGTTCTGGAAGTGGGCGGAGCCGAAGGGCTGGTTAATGACATGATTTCCTGGATGGCGAGGCGCAGTTTGAGGCGATGTAGCGGGTTACTGATGCCGATCTCTCTTTGGATTTCGGTGTCTGATAGAGCAGACATGATGGCTCCGCTCTTCACGTTGGCACGACAGGCTGCCACGTACCATGCTGGCATTCCAACCCACAGCTGCAAAACATCAGCATTACACGTTCAGTTCGATGGGTCTTAATAGTATTAACGTGTCCATCCCTTGTAGAAACACTTGGTCTAGATTCTGGCTACCAAGGAAGTTGTTCTGGAGGAGCAATGAATCAATAGAAAGACTGAAAATAAATGCTCTTGTACCTCCAGCCAGGAGACAACAGTAGGTCCGTCCCACTGGGCAAAAGGAAGCCCTTGCCTACGAGCTTCTTCCAGCAGTTCATGCCTAAAACACACACACATTATCACATGGGCAGAAAATGCTGGCATGCACCCAAACAACACCCACACATACTGAACACACCTCTGAATTAAAGCCCTCACACACAAGACCCATTCACACATGCTGATGCAGCAAATACAGTCTGAAGAGATTTTTTTTCTTGCCCTTAACAGGCAGTTTTGATTTAAAAAAAAAAAAAAATATATATATATATATATATATATATATATATATATATATATATATATATATATATATATATTTATATATGCAGAACATGCATTACAAGCAAAACTATATGAACCATTTTTATCTAACGCACCCAAAAACACAGCAGAATGAAATGCAAAGGAAAATGTTTTATATAACTAAATGCCTATATACCAGACAGTAGAACATTCCAGATTTCACTGATGGTTTAGTAAAAAAAAAAACCCAAAGACAAGTCAGTGTATGAAGAATATGGCTGTAATTGGTGACTTGTTCTAATACTCTGGTCTGGTATGAGCACTAAACAAACACACGGCCATGTGTGTATACTGAATTCATATAAATGCAATACATCCTAAACGTGCTGCTCGAGGCGAAAGTAAACCTTATGGAGTTTGTCGTTTTGGGGCTTTTTTTTAGCCTGTCCTATTGTCATGGCAGTAGTTCTAATCCTAACTAATAATAATAATAATAATAATAATAATAATAAAAGTCTAAAACACGCTTATACTTTTGACCTGCTGCTCATGTTAACAGAAGTCTGACTGCTAGCATCACTCTGATCGAGGGTGGGGGTCATAATCGATACGTCCCCCCGGCTTTAACCACCAGATGGCTGCATTTCTCTTTTGCACCCCTAACAATTTAGGCTAACAAATCCAACCTGGGAAACCCTGTATAGATTTATTTTACATGCAAGTCAGAATGCATTCAGGTTAGTAACAGAGCACAATTCATGCTTGCAACACTATTAAAACTTAAAAACTAAAAGGAGGTGAAAGAAAAGCAAAATAAAGCCACTTACCCTGTTTTTGGACTAAAATAACCGATGGAATAAAAAAAGATGGGAAAACAAAAATGAGCCAAATAAAGCGTGATGTGAAGGCAAAATAAAGCTGGTGAGTCACACACAAATGAGCATAACCAGCTACTGAGGAAGTGCAAAGCTGCTTTATAAATACTAATAGAATGAAATGGATAAAACAATGAAATGGAAAGCACTTTTTTTTTTAACAAGAAATAAATATAATGAAAAATGATGAGCTTGAGAAATAAAAGATGATGGAGATGTGGATGAAATGGGAACTTATTCTACAGAGCAAGCAAACAACTACATTTCTAGTTTTTCTGTATGTTCTACTGCACTAATATTACTTGATATAGTAATATAATATTACAGAATTCTCAGCTGACCTTCTAAAGAGCTCGAAAACATAACAGGGAAATATTTTCATCTATATATGACATTTATGTATTGTGTGTGTGTGTGTGTGTATATAAAACTGTTAAACTGGTTCTTTATTTCTATATGACACTGATGTATTGTGTGTGTGTGTGTGTGTATAAAATTGTTAAACTGGTTCTTTCTGCCTATATGACATTGATATGTGTGTGTATAAAACTGTTAAACTGGTTCTTTATTTCTATATGACACTGATGTATTGTGTGTGTGTGTGTATAAAACTGTTAAACTGATTCTTTCTTTTCTTTTGCCTATATGACATTGATGTGTGTGTATAACATTGATGTGTTTGTGTGTGTATATATAAAACTGTTCAACTGGTTCTTTCTTCCTATATGACACTGATGCATTGTGTGTGTGTGTGTAAAACTGTTAAACTGATTTTTTTCTGCCTATATGACATTGATGTGTGTGTGTATATAAAACTGTTACAACTGATTCTTTCTGCCTATATGACTGATGTGTGTGTGTGCGCGAGTGTGTGTATATATAAAACTGTTACAACTTACAACTGATTCTGCCTATATGACACTGATGTGTGTGTGCGCGCGCGTGTGTGTATATATAAAACTGTTACAACTGATTCTTTCTGCCTATATGACACTGATGTGTCTGCGTGTGTGTGTATATAAAACTGTTACAACTGATTCTTTCTGCCTATATGACATTGATGTGTGTGTGTGTGTGTGTATAAAACTGTTACAACTGATTCTTTCTGCCTATATGACATTGATGTGTGTGTGTGTGTGTGTGTGTGTGTGTGTGTGTGTGTGTGTGTATAAAACTGTTACAACTGATTCTTTCTGCCTATATGACATTGGTGTGTGTGTGTGTGTGTGTGTGTGTGTGTATAAAACTGTTACAACTGATTCTTTCTGCCTATATGACACTGATGTGTGTGTGTGTGTGTGTGTGTGTGTATAAAACTGTTACAACTGATTCTTTCTGCCTATATGACACTGATGCATTGACTGAACTTACTTCTTCTGCATCTTCCTGTTCTTTTCACCAGGGCCTCCGAGTTTGCCAAGCCCCACTGAATCCTGGGAAACGTCTCCCTCTGGAGTTCCTCCTGTCATGATAACAGTAATAAATGTACACACAAAAAGCATATTCAGTGCTGGTCCTCAGCACTAATGAACAATCCAAAGTGAGTTACATGAACAGTTACGATGTGACCCTAACTACCTGTTAATAGATTTTAGTTTTATTTAATTTGTTGTAACTTGTGAAGAAATAACAAATCGTGGAAAAATACTTTCCTCTAAATATCTGCCTCTTCTGTACGGTCATACACTTAATACGATCTGGTTTGTGTGACTAACTACACAACCTGTGAACATTATCGTCACCGATCAACTTTAATTAATGTAGAAGCGTTATGGTGGTGGCCATATAGAGAACGTGAGTGTAATTTGATACTGTTCTTCCCCCTTGGCTCCGCCTACCAAAGCATGAAGCTGGGAGGGTCCAGAAAGCTGGCTTAAAGTTCATCATAATGTTGCAGCTCAGCAATGTAATTGCAAACAGCTATGTGAATATCAAAGCATGTATTTACGGATTTACATCAGGTAATGGCAAAGGCGTGAAAATATTTGGAAGTACGGTTCAGACTGTAAACATGACTGATGACATCTGGGTTGACATCTGGATTTTTTTTTTTTCCAACAATTCCTTTAACATGATTGTACTTTTAAAATTTAGGATTAATTAAAGCTTCACTTACGTCGCAGAAGCAGTGTGTGTTATTTACGTCTATTTAAAGTTTGTTTGAATAAAAGTTTCAACCTTGGCTGGAAGAGTCTTTTCCTGGAAGACTCGGCCTTCCTTTCTCCTTTTTGCCAAAAAAGCGGCCGATGGAAGACTTGATGCTTTTCTTCTTTGCCGTTTTGTTGAGCGAGTCCTGACTGCTGTTACTGCTGCTGGGGTTACTGCCCTGACCGTCCTGCATTGCAGAAATACTGCAACACAAACACACACACACATATATATACTTAATACAAGAAAGAAGTTAATGGAGTATAAAGTAACAAGGCTTCCCTGAGAGTGTATGTGTGTGTAGTGGTGTTAGATTCTAGGGATATTGTTTGTTGTGAGTAAATGGTGATTTTCTATGATCTACGCGCCACACATCTACCAGTCCTTCATGACTGCTACTGTCCCTTCAGATGTAACACCACTACACACACACACACACACACACACACACACACACACATACTTAATAAAAGAAAGAAGTTAACAGAGTGTAAAGTAACAAGGCTTCCCTGAGAGTGTATATATGTGTGTGTGTAGTGGTGTTAGATTGTAGGGATATTGTTTGTGTGAGTAAATGGTGACAATTCTATGATCTACACACCACACATCTACCAGTCCTTCATGATTGTTACTGTACCTTCGGATGTCTCGGATGTCCTCGTGACTGGCAGCGTGCCCTCCTCTACTGAGCCTCGCTGAACGAGGAGTAGACGGAGGAGACGTCTCGCATCTGATAGAAGCTTTGTCATCCTGCGCCGGCTGATTTGACAGAAACAAAACACATGGTGAAATAAAGTGCAAGGCCTGCTGAGTGCCAGGAGAAAGCGCTAGACAAAGAAATCCAGCGGCTGCAATATACTTTAAGGGCTCGTCACTACGCTAAAGTAATAAACTCTGAGGTTAAGTTGTGAGCAAGGAGCCATTTCACATTTAAACACACACACAAGACTTGTAAAAACTTCAGAGGAACTTCAATGTGGCGCAAAACCAAAATTACACTCTTTGAAATTTATACTCGATTAACTGTCACCTCTTTAAGCTCTGTAGTCTAGCAGCTTTTCAGCACCATTTTATGTTCATTTTCTTGCTTTTTTTTTCTTCCAAACCTTTAGGTGTAGGTAGGTCAGTAAATTATTTTATTTCCCAATAATTTAAATAAATAAAAAGCACTATGGGGCAATTTTTTTTTTCTTTTACATATTAATATATGTCATTGGAAAATATTTACAAAAATAGATAACAATAACATAAAACGTATTTTTTAAAAATAGATTTATATAAATCTATTTTAAAAAAAATACGTTTTATGTTATTGTTATCTATTTTTGTAAATATAGAGTTGTGAAAAATAAAAAAGTTCTTGAATTAAAAAAATCTTTAAAAAAAAAAAAAGAAAAAGGAAAGGAAAAAAATTAGAATTTTCATTATTTAGAATGATCAAAATCTTTAAATAAATATATTTAATAACAAGGTTTAAGAGAATGTAAAGTGTGGCACAGTAATAAAGACAAATGTTTTTCAGAGGTTTTGAGTTACAGGCAAGAAATCATTTCCAACATCACACACCAGCCAATTAGCCTGGACTCATAAAACATTTAAACAAGTCAATGAAAGTGAAAAACTTAAATCTCTCTCCTGAAAGTCAGAGTAAACACAGACACTGTTTTAAACATGCGCACACATGAAAAGATCAAAGTGTCACATGTTTAGGGTTCTGTATTTGAGTCTGTATTTACAGTTAGTATGAAACACTGGTTATGGGGAAAAGTAAAGCGTGTCCCAAATGCCATACTACACACTATGCATTTACCCCATGCACTATGTACTCAAGTGTATAAAATATTACCAGTTTGCCAGTCGAGGCAAAAGACGTCAAACGCGTGTAAAAGTGACGCTGCTGGCTTTAGCAGAATGTTTATTTTAACACGCCTGACAATGCAACCACACAACGTGGACTAATTTAAAAAAAAAAACAAAAAAAAAAACGTATCTGTAAGATGTCTCGTACACGTGAGTGTCATCAGCCATAGTGACCTTATGGTAGCCCCGCCCACCTCCCTGACGTGTCGAGTGCATGAAACATTCCACACGTTTTCACTGAACAAGTTCCTCATCCGAGTTCTTAAAGCACTTCTTCTTGCTGGAGCTTCCAGTCCCGCACAGTATTTATACTACAGAATAGTGCAGGAAATAGTACATAAGCATGCCATTTGGGACACACACATACATTTGATTACAAATTAAATATAAAAAAAAAAAACTTGCATTGTAGTGAACTCTGAACTCTCAGGCATGACTATGCAAGAAACTCAGTGCCTAAATATAAAAAAAAAAACAAGAAGGAAAGACAAAGAAGAGAAAAGATGCAACAAAGAGGACAAAACCCAGACATGGTTCGAATAATTTACCTTCCTACGATGCTTCCGCAAATCACTAGGCTGTCGGAAGCATGCCAAGCAAACAAGGGAAGAAAAAAGAGCCAGAGTTAGTGACACGGCAACCAGAGAGAGAACAAGGCAGAGCTGAATAACACACAGCAAGCGCACACACACACACGGCATGTGCCGACAGGACATTAAAACTACCTGTATATTATCAATTATCATTACAGTAATGTATCTGGTGGTAAGCATGGTGTTCCCTTCTTGGGAACACCAACTAAATCCCAACATAGATTGTATTGATGATATTTATAAGCCAACCAAGTACCAAACCAAGCTACCAGCTATTAGTCATCCATGTTGACAAGAACAAGAACCAGCTTATTTACTAGCGACAGATTTTTTTTTTGTCCATCATAAGCGATAACACGAGGTTAGACATACAGGTGATTTTATTTGGTAGAGCAGTATCCATGACGACTAGATAACTGTTCCAGTGAATTAAATTGTACGCCATAACTGACAGAATAAAACTGTCCTGACTGTCCGTGATAATAACGTGAATTATTGTACAAGTAATCGGGATATGCCTTGTGTGCAGTAGATCTGAAAAGAAAGCTAAGACAGAGTTAAACCCATTTTTTTTGTTAGACATGGAGAGGAAGGGAACACGCTCGCATGTTAAACACGCATAAAGAAGATCAGCAAGACATGCAGTGAAGAGAAGGAGGAGAAATCACGTCAAACCAAAAAGGTGATGCATGTTTTCTGATCTCTCACTCTGAGCTTGTTCGGTCAGACGCTTTGGTGTACAATACGAAAGAGGAAACGGTGTGTTCTGTGCAGCTGAGGGCGTTTGCTTTACTTCGTCATCCGGCATTTCCGCAGTGAGCAGCCGATCGCAAAAAGCGGCGCTATCACTAAGGGCTAATTGGCCGCTTCCTGTAAAATCCTTCAGAAACACAGGGAGTGCTGTAGGGGATTCTGTACAGCTGCCTGTAGTGTTTGTGTTTCCTGCTCTAACACACATACTTCTTTTCAGGAGCTCATTAAAACTCACTGTATGATGGGGTCAGCGTGTGAGCGGTCAGCAGTTTTAAGAAATTATAGATGTATTAATAGCATTATTAATTAATGATCTCATTGCTGTTTATTCAATCTTAGGCCTAATTAATGTCAACAGAACGACTGGTAGAACTGTCTAAATAAAGTTGAGGTAGTAAGAACTGTATAGATTTTCATACTGTAGCTAGCTACTAATCGCTAATCAGAACGTGCTCAGTGTGAGAGGGTCAGACCAAGTGGCAGTGATGGTACCTGCACCATGAAGGGAGCAGGGCTAAACAGAGGAGTGGTGTTAGAGGTGAAATACGGTGCGTAAGCTACGGTCTGATGGGAGAGGGAGCTCTGGATCACGTATGGCTCATAGCAGTATTGCTGGGGCATGTACACAGACAAATACACACACACGAGACAGCATTAACACACGTTGTTAGCATAATGCGCAAAAAAAAAAAAAAAAAAAAAAATGGAGCAACCTAAACACAGTGAGTCGTTCTGCAAAAATCTGAGTGTCCCTTTAAAACCTGTGAGATTCCATCAGTTATCAGAGACAACATAATATTCTCTCCATTCTCTCTCCTTATCCTCACCCACCACAGCACACTAACTTTCTGTATTCTGATTTAGGTGTTGGGAGTTGCTGTGATAGCTTGCGGTGTAACTCGTTATGGAGAAGTGTTCTGGGAGGAGATGGAAACATTTTGGGAAGGAGGTAAAGTGTTTCCTTCGAAATGGAGGAGTTTGCAATTCCTACCTTCTCTGTAACATGACGAGCTGCATTTGACTGATTTATTAACATCAAGAAAGGTGGGGGACAAGAGACCGAGACTATTATAAGGTAAATAATAACAGGATACCCATTTTTATTATCAAAAAAGTTTCACAACATGAACCCAGTGTGCACATATAAACTGCTTAAAGTCATCTGTGTTACCAACTAACAAAGGAGTTCCTCAAGGACACTCGAGATCGATTATATTAATTCCTGATAAATCATGGAACAGAAGCTCATAAGTAGACTCAGACTTTTGGACCCGACATTCTGCTAAGACTTACAAGGGTCATGACCCCCATGCGGTCGATCTCTCTGTTCGGAACTCGCCGAGGGGTGGAGTGACCTGAACCTGGAGGGGAGGAGCCAGAATGTGCAGAGCCGGGGTGGGGGGAACCGTATGAGGAAGGCGGGATCGAGCTCATGGAGCGGAACCGGGAGCCGAGACTTTCACCGCTCCCGACTCTCGACTCGATTTCTTCGGCTCGCAGTGCCGTGTTCTCTTTCTCCTCCTGAATCATTCTGAAAACATACACAGCTTTGAAACACTTTTTTGTGACAATATCAAGGTAAGGAATAAAATTGCTTTGTTAAATGCTCACCAAACAACCAGAGAAGAGACTATAGGTGCAATATGTATGTAAATATCACTGAAATACACTGCAAAGGTACAGAAACAAACACACACACACACACACACACACACACACACACACACAGGTACCTAATCTCATTGTTGATGGCATCAAGCTGCTCCTGCAGCATTATAGCGAGTGTTTGTGCATCAGTCTGTCCAGCAGGGGACATCAAGTCCACTGAACTGAAAATAGTCTCTCGGTCGTCCTCCAGATCAGACACGTCCATGTCGCTCTCAAACGCATACGCCACTTTGGCCAAGACGTTGGCCTGCTGCACGCGCTCCCATTCCTGCTCGTTCAGAGTCTGCACCTACACAAAGGTGAGGAAAAAGGGACAAAAATAAAGAGTTAGACAACACAGAGAGCTTAATGTGCTACTACACCTATAATAAAACAGATCTACAGATGAATAAAACTCATTTTGCTGAACTCACATGCCTCTGAAGTCCACAGAGCAGCCAGAAAGAAAGTGAAGAGGAAGACATATGTGTCAAATCTGACACAATTCACACAGGCAGCAGCAATATTTGAAATTTAAAAGCCCACCCAGTCATATGTGTAATAAAAAATGTCCCGTATGCAATCAAAAACATGTCAATGAAATAATCATTTGCTTGAATCTTAGTACAAGAATAAAACAGTATATGCAAATTAAAATATAACAATACTCTCATTTGACTCAATTCTAATGCATTCTTTCAAACCGTGGAAATCTGTAAGCTATGCTCAGGACCCAGACCTGGCGCTTGTGAATGCTGCTGGAACATATATTTGCCACTATATAAGCTTTCCTAACTCTGTGAGAAGTCTCACCTTGGATGGCTCGTCCCTTAGAGCAGCGGCCCGCCCCTTCTGGGGCCGTCTCAGCACCAGAGAGCTGGTGTACTGGTCAGAATGGTTGTCAATCATAGATGAAGCAGAGACCGGGTACCTGAAGTCTGGTGTGCTGCCCATATGAGAGCGCCTAAATAATAATAATAATAATAATAATAATAAAAATAATAATAATAATGTCCGTTGTTTGATCAGGCACTCAACAAGACTGCAGAAACATTAAAAAGAGATACGACTCTGTGGACAGAATAAAAAAAAAGGATAGAATAACCAGAAATAACCTGATATTAACACAATGGCTGCATTAGCATGTTTATCATCAGTTTGGATTAACAGGTTAACAAGTTACTGGACTAAAATAATATGACACTTTCAGACCTCCCATTCCACAATGAAGAAAAAAAAACAAAACAGTTAACAGTTACAAAATCAGACAAGTTGAATATATTACTGATTTAACACGAAGAGCAGGAGCAGGAAATTGTTCTAAACAACTCTTTTAATTAGCATCTACTTATGTTTACACTTTGTTGCAGAACGATATATAATCTTGTTCTTTGATTAAAGAAGAATAAATAAATCTTCGTCTCTACCATGGGGACGTTTGACAATTTTTAGCTGAAAGCTTTTAATGGCTGGAATTTTTATCCATCTAAAAATTTATAAATTGTTATTTGATGTTAATTATATATTTGTATAATTAATGAGATATATATATATATATATATATATATATATATATATATATATGATATAATGAACAAACTCCAAAACATTCTCTGTTCTGGATCTCAACAGAAGTCCTTATTCGACTGACAATGATTATTAATGAGCACTGGAAGAAGGGGGCGGAGCTTGCAGGGGTAAATTAAACTCGGATCATTAACCATTCTACACTCCATTACAGCTTTTTTGTCTTTTTTATCAATGGAAACTTCTACTCTTCTGCAATAATTTTGAGTAGGCGTACTTCAATGTGAATGTGCAAAGCTACTACGCAGAATATTGCCCCTTTTCCACCGAGGCAGTTTGAGTGCTGGTTCAGAGCCTAATTTAGAACCAGTTCTTTCTTTTTCGACAGCCAAAGCACCGGCTCTGAACCAGGAAAAGTGGTTCTTAAGTAGCACCAAAACGTTGCTGGTCTAGACTTAAGAACCGCCTGTGTCAGGGGCTGGGGGCGGGGCTACTGTTAGCACCTTTGATAATGTACCTTAACTATACTAAAGTTTAATACAGTTTTACTTAGTAGGTAACTACATGATAAGGCTAACTTTTTGGTATGTACTTTCTCGATTACAACCTCCGTTTATACAAATTACATGGAGCTGCATGTACATGTTGGATTCGCCGCGTTTGGGTGTTAATGTAGGTTCACAAAGGCCTGAGCATTAACAGTAAAGCAGCATCCGCCATTGTTGATGTGTTTGTGTTTGATGCTGCTGCGCTAAAGTTGCTGTGTAACGTGACACGTATACAGTGACAGACTCGGCCCTGTGACGGCTCTCTAGCCGATGGAAAGGCAAACCGGTTCTTAGAAGGTTCGCCAGTGGAACCAACTTTGAACCAGCACCAGTGCTAGCTCTGAACCAGCACCCGGTTCTTTTTGGTGGAAAAGGGGTATGATATGTGAAACCCTCGGCTGCGTGTCAGAACCTAGAAGGTTGACAGATCAAATTCCAGGAGTCCTGCAGAGACACTAATGGAAGTTTTGATTGCGTGACATTCTCACCCCTGGTGTAGCAAGGAGTTGCTCATGCTGCGATCTTGATCGCTCTCTGATCGCATCGTCTCAATCTGGATCAGAAGCTGCTCCTAAAATTAATAAGGATAATAACAATATTAATCCAATAATAATGATGCAGAGATGTTCGTGTGAATGAGAGGTAATCGAGAGGTTTTAAATGGATTAAACGCTTTCACTGAAATCTGAATACTTAAGACTGATGAATAGGTTCTGAGACAAAAGCTTCCCGTACCTTTTCATGCTGAGACTCTTCAATCAGTTTCTTAGTGTGCTCCAGCTCTCGGATGAGGGTGTTCTATACACGCAGAAAACACAAATAAATAAAACAACCCTTATACCCCCGGTATGATAGCATCGAGGAAATAAATGCATATCATTTTATTGCCTTTTTTCCCCCCACCTAACTTTTAACCAGTGCCTACATTTCATCTTGTATCGTTTTATGTATAATAAATAAAATACACACAATATAAACAACAATTATCAATTAATATAATACGATCATTATATGTAGGTGTTCCATTCTGTAAACATCCTAACATGCAATACAAATTACATACATTTTGTTTACTAACTGTTATTCATGTTTATTTATTTTTATTATTTCATTAGTTTGTGTGCTTTTAACTTTTATTAGTGTTTTGCTTTTTATTATTGTTTGACTTTTTTCTTCTGTCAGATTTCACACTCGATTTGTGAAATTCAAAATCTAAATGTTGATGTGAAACTTGAAAAGAGAAGATGAAGATGGTGGCGGTGGTGATGATGCACCACTTCTGAGAGAGAGAATGCTAGTGTGCTGTACAGATTTACTCTCCGTCCTTCCTTTTTGACAAGACAGGGCAGAACCCAAACAGGACACGATAAGAATAATAATGATCAACTTCTCTTGGCATTTAATAGCTGAGGAAATAAAACAGATGTGGCCTTTTGGGAGCTTTGAATGTGAAAGCTCCAGCAGTACCTTGTCCTCAAGAGCAGCCATTCTCTCCTTCAGATGCAGTTGAAGCCTCTCGTTGGACTCGGAGAGAAGTTTATCCACTGTGTCAGACAGACGCTTGTTGTGCTCCTCGTTCATCTTCTCGCGCTGACGAGCCTTCAATCACAATCACAACATGCAGACGAGTTGAACGGGTTTGTAAAAGCAGGATAATTATGCTAGACTGTCAATCATCTGTGACTCGTTATTATATGCTCTGTGTCTTTTAACAAATGTCTTAGAGCAGATTCTTTTGGGCTTGTAATATTACATGTAGATGTATATTGATTGTTATACACCGTATACACAGAAAGGTATGAAGAAGTGAGGCTGATTTCTTTCTACTCTCTTGAACGTGCTCTCAGGCATGTCAGGTGATTACTATAACGTATTATTTTTGTGTCACTTGTCATCACTGACACACCTACAGCGTTGAGCAAGAAGGGCATGTGAAATACAAACGTGAATGTAATAAAGATGAAGGAGGTGGATTGGTTACTCCTTTTCCCCCCTCCTTTTTCCCCCTCAAAGGGGGTTCAATGCTTAGTCTAATCAGAATACAAATTCAGAAAACAGAATTCAAAAGAACAATAAAAAGTGTTACAACCTAAGAAGGGCATTAAAATGTAGTTGCCTAGTGGGTAAAAACATGGTAGCCTAGTGGGGGGAATTGTTGTAGCCTATTGAGAGGAAAGTGGTAGCCTATTGGGGAGAATGTGGTAACCTAGTGGGGGGAATGTGGTAGCCTAGTGAGAAGAATGTGGTAGGAATGTGGGAGCCTAGTGGGGAGAATGTGTAAATGTGGTAGCCTAGGGGGGAATGTGGTAGCCTAGTGGGGGAATGTGGAAGCATAGTGAGGAGAATGTGGTAGTCTAGTGGGGGGAATGTGGTAGCATAGTGGGGGGAATGTGGTAGCATAGTGGGAGGAATGTGGTAGCATAGTGGGGGGAATGTGGTAGCATAGTGGGGGGAATGTGGTAGCCTAGTGGGGAGAATGTGGTAGCCTAGTGGGGGGAATGTGGTAGCCTAGTGGGGGGAATGTGGTAGCCTAGCGGGGGGAATGTGGTAGCCTAGCGGGGGGAATGTGGTAGCCTAGCGGGGGGAATGTGGTAGCCTAGCGGGGGGGAATGTGGAAGCATAGTGAGGAGAATGTGGTAGCCTAGTGGGGGAATGTGGTAGCCTAGTGAGAAGAATGTGGTAGCCTAGTGAGAAGAATGTGGTAGCCTAGTGGGGAAAATGTGGTAGCCTAGTGAGAAGAATGTGGTAGCCTAGTGAGAAGAATGTGGTAGCCTAGTGAGAAGAATGTGGTAGCCTAGTGAGGAGAATGTGTTAGACTAGTGAGGAGAATGTGTTAGACTAGTGAGGAGAATGTGGTAGCCTAGTGAGGAGAATGTGGTAGCCTAGTGGGGAGAATGTGGTAGCTTAGTGGGGCGAATGTGGTAGCATAGTGGGGAGAATGTGGTAGCATAGTGGGGAGAATGTGGTAGCCTAGTGAGGAGAATGTGGTAGCATAGTGGGGAGAATGTGGTAGCATAGTGGGGAGAATGTGGTAGCCTAGTGAGGAGAATGTGGTAGCATAGTGGGGAGAATGTGGTAGCCTAATGAGAAGAATTTGGTAGCCTAGTGAGAAGAATGTGGTAGCCTAAAGAGGAGAATGCGGTAGCATAGTGGGGAAAATGTGGTAGCCTAGTGAGAAGAATGTGGTAGCATAGTGGAGGGAATGTAGTAGCCTAGTGGAGGGAATGTAGTAGCCTAGTGGGGGAATGTGGAAGCATAGTGGGGGGAATGTGGTAGCATAGTGGGGGGAATGTGGTAGCCTAGCGGGGGGAATGTGGTAGCCTAGCGGGGGGAATGTGGAAGCATAGTGAGGAGAATGTGGTAGCCTAGTGGGGGAATGTGGTAGCCTAGTGAGAAGAATGTGGTAGCCTAGTGGGGAAAATGTGGTAGCCTAGTGAGAAGAATGTGGTAGCCTAGTGAGAAGAATGTGGTAGCCTAGTGAGAAGAATGTGGTAGCCTAGTGAGAAGAATGTGGTAGCCTAGTGAGAAGAATGTGGTAGCCTAGTGGGGAAAATGTGGTAGCCTAGTGGGGAAAATGTGGTAGCCTAGTGAGAAGAATGTGGTAGCCTAGTGAGAAGAATGTGGTAGCCTAGTGAGAAGAATGTGGTAGCCTAGTGAGGAGAATGTGTTAGACTAGTGAGGAGAATGTGTTAGACTAGTGAGGAGAATGTGATAGCCTAGTGAGGAGAATGTGGTAGCCTAGTGAGGAGAATGTGGTAGCCTAGTGGGGAGAATGTGGTAGCATAGTGGGGCGAATGCTGTAGCATAGTGGGGAGAATGTGGTAGCCTAGTGAGGAGAATGTGGTAGCATAGTGGGGAGAATGTGGTAGCATAGTGGGGAGAATGTGGTAGCCTAGTGAGGAGAATGTGGTAGCATAGTGGGGAGAATGTGGTAGCCTAATGAGAAGAATTTGGTAGCCTAGTGAGAAGAATGTGGTAGCCTAAAGAGGAGAATGCGGTAGCATAGTGGGGAAAATGCGGTAGCCTAGTGAGAAGAATGTGGTAGCATAGTGGAGGGAATGTAGTAGCCTAGTGGGGAGAATGTGGTAGCATAGTGGGGAGAATGTGGTAGCCTAGTGGGGGGAATGTAGAAGCATAGTGGGGGGGAATGTAGAAGCATAGTGAGGAGAATGTGGTAGTCTAGTGGGGAGAATGTGGTAGCCTAGTGGGGAAAATGTGGTAGCCTAGTGGGGAGAATGTGGTAGTCTAGTGGGGAGAATGTGGTAGCCTAGTCAGGAGAATGTGGTAGCCTAGTGGGGAGAATGTGGTAGTCTAGTGGGGAGAATGTGGTAGTCTAGTGGGGAAAATGTGGTAGTCTAGTGGGGAGAATGTGGTAGTCTAGTGGGGAGAATGTGGTAGTCTAGTGGGGAGAATGTGGTAGCCTAGTGGGGAGAATGTGGTAGTCTAGTGGGGAGAATGTAGTAGCCTAGTGGGGAGAATGTAGTAGCCTAGTGGGGAGAATGTGGTAGCCTAGTGGGGAGAATGTGGTAGCCTAGTGGGGAGAATGTGGTAGCCTAGTGGGGAGAATGTAGTAGCCTAGTGGGGAGAATGTGGTAGCCTAGTGGGGAGAATGTGGTAGCCTAGTGGGGAGAATGTGGTAGCCTAGTGGGGAGAATGTGGTAGCCTAGTGGGGGGAATGTGGTAGTCTAGTGGGGGGACCTTCTAACTCTCATAGACTAGACTCCAGTGTATATAGTGCATAGTGTGTAATGCATCATTTAGGACGCAGCTTATTATTTATGTCCTTAAAACCATTTAAAAAAAACAACTAGGAATAATTACCCATATTGCATTATATACAACACTGCATGTATTTCAGATTTCTTTATTCCGATACTGTCCTGCTGACAAACTCAAGCCCTGATTGCAGAATGAACACTGCTCCTGTTCATGACGTGAAAGTATAAGGAGTGAGTTGAATCTGTGTCCAGCTTACGAACTTTAACCTCTCACCCTGAGCAGTTCCTGGTTTTTCTCCTCCAGCTGAGCCTCCATCTGTCGCAGGCGCTCTTCCACGTTGCCGTGCCTTTCCTCAGCCTGAAGAGGAGAAAACCCGTCATCAGAATTGGCAAAAACTGAATTTCAGCACTTTGACTTAATGATCAGAAAGAACAAACGCTTGAAGGACGTATGAGGAATAAATACAGACACACGAATGCAGGTGCTGAGGATTCAGCACAGCAGCCTGCCAAAAAGAAATCAAATAAACACAAAATAAATCTCCAACATATCATGCAAAAAAAAAAAAGGAATCCAGAAATACATTACAATACACTAGGGCTGCAACAACTAATCGAAAGATAAATTCAATAAAATATAACTGCTAACGAATATCATTAGGTGCTGACACATTGTCACTTCATGCCACATTCAGTAAAACTACTGAATCAATCAGCTTACGAGTAGATCTAGAAGTTCTCTATAAAGCAGTGATGATAAGCACCACATAGTTGAACTTTCTTACTAGATTTTGTAATATATTTTGGATGTCACATAGTCATGCTTTTGGTTCCTATCAATACTTGATTCCTGGTATTAAAAACTAAGAGTCAACCTCAAAGATTTGGAGTCGATTCCAAAACGATTCACCTCGTATAAAGCTGTGTATTAGTTTTTGAGACATCACGTAGGGGATTTGTTTTTATAATTATATAAAAATAAGAATTTTAAATGCAGATATTTACTTCATCCAATAATCATATTACAGAATTAGGAATTTTCTCATTTGAGTGCCTATTTTAAAAATAATAAATAAATCAGTGGTGTACTTTAGGCCACTAAGGATGGATGACGGACTGTCAGTACTATCATACTGCAGTTAAGAGTTCTGAAGCATTTTTTAATAAATAGGCAGAATATTTAGTCAAAATCAAACTAGCCAAATCGCTCAAACCAACAAATTATTTAATTATCAGAATAAAGGGTTCGTTGCAGCCCTGTGATTCACAACACATAGAAGGTCGTGGGGTGACGAGGCGTGCGAGTGATCTGTACTAACAGTGAAAAAGCATTCTGTTGAGTTTGTTGGGTCTGTGCTCTGTTAAGGTACGCAAGCTCTGGTCTGAAGATTTCTACATAAGATAAAAACAGTTTGAACTGACTGATTTGTATCTGTATCGGTTACACTGAGAACAGAGTGAAGAGCGAAGACAAAACTTTTACTGTTAAGGGACCGAGTGAAGATGCCAATCAGAGGAAATGGTGGTTGTAGAGCAAAGCAAAAACACCAGATCTGAATAAAGTATCTGTTGGTATATGGGGTGTTTCAGGCTTGTTACTCCAAGCAAACATGCACCATTTCATCAAATCATGCAGGTGCGTGCTCATGCCAGCTTTTAACACCGTTAACAAGAGTTGCTCGAGTAGGAGCGCTGTTTTGTTGACCTGCACGGCCCATGAGGAGAAAGATGATCTTCCAGTGTACTTCTTTTTACTTCAGCACACTCTAAGGTCAGAAAACTGTCCTGATCCTCGAGATGCAACAGAGAAAAGACATTCACCGTACTGAAGCTAATTCTAATGCTGATTTGGCAGAGGTGGCAAAAACAACCAGTGGAGAGTGTGTGTGTGTGTGTGTGTGTGGTGATGGGGAAGTGGACTGCCACTGTGTATGGCACCAGTTCCTTACACAACATGGCTTCAATGGATTTCCTGTTAAGATTGTGATGTGGTTTTAGTGAACAGGAAGTGATTTGGCGGTTGGTGGGGATTTGTTAGGGTTAACAGTCACAGACGGGTAGAACAGGCAGGGGACTGGGATGGACAGATGGGTCTCTTTTTATTTTTCTTGTCTGAAGTGTAGTATACCTTCCTCTGCGCTTTAGTCTCCTTAGAGTCCTTAGAGGTAGAGCACACAGAACGATCAGACTACAGGACAGGCAGGGAGGACAGGAAGGACAGAGAGAGAGAGAGACAGAGTGAGAGTAAGAAGTACAGTTAAATAGAGGGTCAGAGGGAAAGAGATGTAATGAGGCAAAGACAAAAAGAGACAAACCAAGCAAACAAAACGGAGGGAAAGATTATATAAATGAGTGACAACAGATTGCCAACAGTCTCAGAAAGGAATAAGCAGAAACAGAAATGATAGAGAGAAAATGAATTGAGAAAAGAGGAATAAGAGAAAGCAACAGAACAAGACAATCCTGGGAAAGGAAAGGAAGGCATAAAAATCAAAAGAGATTTAAGTGCAGAAGATGCACTTGGAGAGGAAGAGAGAAAACAGCTATTAAAGCAAGCGAGCAAGTAAAGGCTGTAAAAAAGGACACATGTAAAGCTCATCAGTGAAGATGTACTTAGACAACAAGAACAAATAAGCTTGTTATCCAGATTAAGCTAGTTTTAAAGCACAGTGTGTACACAGAGGCACTGCAACAGAGGAGAGAGAACGAGTGCAAATTGAGACAAACAAAACCAGACACCAGGATAAACCCCTGGACATAACAGTGAATAGCAGACAAGTGAGTTTACAAAGCAGACTTCGCAAACTCCACACTTTACTGCTCCAACACACACAGAACTCGTTAGCTCATCCACACACCCTTCACGGTTTGCATTAATGTCAGAGCAAGGAATCAGTGGTCACTCAGCAGACTCTGTAATAAGTCAGCCAGTGTTGTTGTAGTTCAATACCAACAGCTCACACAAGCAATGAAATGAAATATAGTGGGTGTGGCTAACCTTGCTGAGGGCGGCGACTCTCTGAGCGAGCTCCGCCTCCACCTCGGGCAGCGTCTCGGCTTTGCGGATGGTCTGCTGGAGTTTCTGCTCGGCCAGCTCGAGCCGCTCCTGCAGCTGCCTGTTCTTCTCCTCCGTCTGGTTGAGAAAGAAAAACACAGATGTCACGCACAGCCTGCTGAAAATCAGCCCGATGGTTGATTCAGCGGAAATAATTGGGTTCTAAAAAAAATATCGCACAATGTAACTGCACATCCCAAAGTGTTTTATTCCTCTTATAGCACAGTGACTTGCGCTTTCAATCCATTTATAGCTTCATTATTATTGCTGTTTAACATCCATGAGACAAGTTCATTCCTGTTATCACTTACTATAAATGTTGTTCCCTCACTAAAATTAATAAGGGGGAAAAACCTGCAGCTGTAACATTATAGGGAACTGAGAAGCACAAACTCCTGTGTGACTGGAAGCAGGGACACTTGAGACCCCTTCAATAAATGCTAAAAATGTTACAGTATTACAGTAGTACAGGTTAGTGACAGTATTTTGCGGTGACCAGAACAATACTGTTTGTTTTATGGTTAAATGTCAACCCTTTGGAACTCCTTGGTAAATCTATAACTAAAAGTCTGCAGGAGACAGAAGGGCTTTGCAATATCCTAATAACATTTAACTTTGGAGCAAAAAGCCCCAAACACGTTTCTGCGGTTCAGTATCAAGACCTCAAGGAGCCTGAATAGAGCCCAGAACCTCAACCCTACTGACCATAACGCCTTAGAGATAAACTAAACAAAGTTCTGCTCCCAGGCCTCCTGCCTGGACACCTCACTAATACACTTGTGGCTGAATGAACAAAAATCCCCAGAGCCATGCTCCAAAATTTAGTGTAATGCCTTCCCAGAAGAATGTTCCATTCCATTATTATTATATAACAGCAGAGACAACATCTGGAATGAGATGTTCAATAATACAGGTGTGATGGTCTTGTGTCTACAAACTTTCAGCCATACAGTGAATTAGATAGGAAACCCAAAATCCTCATCAAAGTACCGTATTAAGTCATTTCTTTTTCAAATCAATACCAAAATCAGCAACTGTGTAAAAGCTGCACTTCAGATCCACCTAATTAAACATCATAAGTTGGACTAATGTAGCAGATCAGTATAAAACAGATGTGGAAGTGGGTTTGTGCATAAAAGCTCTGTTAAGTGTTTTTGTGCTTGACGTTTAAAAAGTGCTATATGGATATTAGTTCCACCACAGCGTAAGTTAATGAGCTATGATTTAATCCATTCGTTTAGATCCTGATAACAGTTACAGATTTCAGTTGTATAATTTGATACTCAGCATCGGTTTTGTGATAATAATAAATAATATTATAATAATACAATATAATATAATAATAATAATATAATACAATAATATGAATCAGCTGAGAGAAAGTCTTCCCGAACTGCCTCTGTGTGTGTTTGAGTCCTTGTATGGACTTGCTGTGCTTTCTGTGAATAGTGAATTTAAAGATAAGAGTTCTGTCCCTGCCAAAACACTGTAGGCTTTACTGGAAAATAAGACAAAGACTGAGAGGAAGAGTATGATTTACTTGCTTATTACTATTTTTTCCAGTGGTAGCATCAAGCTACTTCAATGACCATCTGCACATGTGAATTTTTTTTAATGAGTAGATCAATGTTTATTTAACTTCAAATATGATGCCATATCAATGGCCATGTAGGATGTCCAATAATCTCATAGGTGCTGAGCCCTGCTCAAACCTCTTTGCAAAAAAGACATGGAAACTGAGTCGTCCTGAGGGTCCCGCCAAGTGGCATCTTGGCAGTTATAGGGCTTGAACCTCTAAACCTCCTGATCAGTAACCCAGAGCCTTTACCACCATGTCACCAACTTTGATGGAAGAAGTCTGGGAGTACATGGCAAGATGGGGTTGTTTACAGGGCACCATCATACTTGCCCATCTCAGCAGGGAAGAGCACTTTATGCAACCTTAATCATGCACCATGATTCTGAATCAGAATTCTGGATACATTTTGGATCCTCTGTGACTTGTGATTGCGTCACACTGCACATAATTATGCAAACCAAAGAGCAAAGGAGATGCTCACAGAGCTCACGGATGTGTTGGTCCACACCAGACTGCATTAATTAACAGCCTGTAATTAACCATACCAAACAGAATTTAAAAGGAATATGTAAAAATCTATTTATTCTCCTCACTATGATACGTAATCATCTGAGACGAATGGTACTCAGTTATCGCAGCTGGATCCTTCAGCACAGCCCAAATGTTTGCAGGATTTTTTTATTGAGTGAACGTTCCAGGTTAATGGAAGGATTTTGCAAGTAAGACCACCCTTAAAATGGCCAACTCACTGATCAGTGCCCTGACTACTGAAATAAGGAGTGGATTGTGAACTCCTTTTGACATGCTTGGTGTATTAACTGTAAGGCGTCGCTGTCATTTATAGTTAGAGTATATAGTTATAGTTAGACTTTTTATTTTTCTTCACACCTGATCAGTCTATTAGCTATCAGGTTATTAGGGAGCACCAATGTCTATACTGCTCATGAATTCTTGATTCTCATTGGTCAGAAGGAGTAGATGAATATAATAACAGCAGATTTGTCAGTAGCAAAGACTGCAGTGCCATATTATGTTTAACTAAAATACTAAACATAATATTCTAAATAAATGTAACTGGATAGATATTTGAATGACTGGTAAAAGTTTTTGTAGGAATAAAGCATGAAGTTACAGATAAAGAATCCACTTCTGGCAGGAAATAGCATTCCCTGTTGTGTTACATAGCATGATGTACGTTTACAAAATTATGTACGAAATGTGCGATGATGTACGAAATTAGTGTACTAATTTCGGTTCGAACGAATGTGTTTGGAACAGGGAAGAAAAATAAAAAGACCTGGCGGGTGAGAGACTCTTTGTTGGCGAGTTCGTTCTCGAGTTTGTCGTTCAGGTCGTGAACAGACGTCGCTTCTCTCTGAGCAGCCAGGTAGCGTTTCTCCAGAGTCGTTATCCTCTCCTCCATGTCATCCTTCTGAGCGAGAGACTAAAAAACAGACGGGGATCAAATGTAGCACAATGATGAGTATAACCGGATTATTAAAAACATAAGTGCATATGTTATAGCAGACATGCTGTTTATTCATTTACTGATTGAACCAGTTACCAGATTATTCTGTACTATATTAAAAAGCGCTTGTCTACCTTTAGAGTAACTGCCAAAAGTTTAAACCAATGTAATTCATGTCAATTTGACTACTATTCTTATAGTCATGTTTATTGTTTATTTGGGGTAATTATGAGTCCCTCCACCACCATGAGGTCACATATTAAAATAAATACAACTGGCTACAAAACTCCTGCAAGTCTGATAATTATGTAGAAGAAGTGACAATCCCTGTATTTGCACACAGGCATCACCTCTCGTATGTCCCTTTGGAGGCGAGTGTTCATGTCCTCTGATTTGATGAGGTCTTTGCGAGCTGTGTCGAGGTCCTCTTCCAGCTCGCTTACTCTGCTGCTGAGGCAAACGACACGCTCCTTCATCTGAAGCAGCTCTTTGCTCTGTCTGTCCAACACCTCCTGCAGCTCTGACACCTTTCCCAACTCTTCATCGGGACCCAACGAGCCATCCGATGATCTCTAAAAACGAGACACAAAGCCGTGTTAGGAATCGACGCGCGGGAAAATGTGCCGTCTTGGTTTCGTCTTGATAACGCTTGCTTTAACAAAGCCGCTCTAACACCTCGGCTCATTGAAAAGCCTTGAAGACATGATGGTCTTCAGAGTAATATATATATTTACTCACTCACTCACTCATTTTCTACCGCTTATCCGAACTACCTCGGGTCTCGGGGAGCCTGTGCTATATATATTTATTTTCAAACAGTTAGAGTAATGTTTAACTGGGAACTGAATACTAGTGCATTCCTCATTGTGGTCAAATCTGGGTAATGTTTTTAGTAATAAATGCACAGGGGGGGCAGGTTACTTAGTAACAGAGTTGGCGTGAAGTGTATTTAAAGAAACACAATTCACACATTTGGCCTGTAAATGGTGAGTTCTAAGGTCCTCCAATTCTGACAGTGACACAGGGAAAGGAGGAGTTGTAGCCAATCAGAGGGGGCAGTAAACAAGTTCGGCATGTTCCAGTGTCAACGTTCCAAAACAGAAATGAGCAAATGACCCACAATGTTCTGTAAGAGAGAAATGGAGTGAGGTATGATGAGGGATTCAGAATTTTTCTTGTCAGGAACAAGACAGGTTGTTCTGTAATCTGGTGGAAAGCTGATGAATGCCATTGGGAATTTGCATCGTTAGCCAGATGTTAAGCTGTTCTGGATAGTTGACTTGTGATTAATGTGACATGCATTTAGCTCACGGTTAAATTGGGCAAAGAGCAGATCTACTGATGCTTCTGTTCATGCTTGGTGTGTGTGTTTTCAGCAGATGTGTGTTTATATATTCTGTATGCTGTATACAGACATATGCTAGGAAGTGATTAACTGGGGGTTTTAATGCAATTGTTCTGTGCTTTACGTATTTAAAACTCTGTCATCACAGGTAAGACTAAGGCCGTGGAGAATTTTGGATGTGCGAGTACCTTTCTATGGATCTTTATATGCTACTGTGTTATCCATGATGAGTTAACATTACTGAGCTAGTAGCTAACGTATGCAGTAGCTGTTTTTCTTGATTTTATGCATATACGATGACAACGGTGTGAATCCTCTCTCACATACAAAGCTCACTCTAGTATCGCATGCTAGTTCATTCCCGTGCCTCAGTTATCCACACCAATGTTTTTCCCATTTACACACACACACACACACACTTACACACTTTTTCCTTCACAAATGCACTGTGTAGGGTTATTGAGCCTTACTTGTACCTTGCCGTTGGTGCTGGGTGTGCTTTCAGAGTTGTGGTTGATTTCTGCCGTGCCATCGATCAGCAGTTTCTTCTGATTGTTCTGCTCTCGCAGTAAAGTGTTCTGAAACGAAGAACAAATCTTACTTCTGCAATTCGAAATCAACGACTTTCCGAGTCATGTGAATGATGATTTGTTTGTGTGAAACAAGTCAACTCTGTGAGGTGTGGCTCTCCAGGACCGGACATTCATACGCAGGACTGCTTTTATAGCACTTAAAATCACTGAGAGCTGACTGTGCAATGTGAGACTTGTTAGGTCTCAACCACAGGCTAGCTCCGGAGATCAGATACAAACACAGATGTTGAACAGAGTTAGCTCTCGTAAAGAAGAGTGAACATCTGACAAAAATGTGCTATTCTCTTTAAAAGCTTTAACAGGTTCCACTATACAGCACAATTATCTTCATGAGAGAGAGTAAGTGTATGTGTGTGTGTGTGTGTGTGTCCACGTATAATGGATGAGTGTTTTTAGCCAACACCAGTGAAATGTAGGTCAGTCTGCAACTGTGCCCCTCAGCCTCCTGTCAGTCCTAATCCTATCTGTGTGTATGTGTGTGTGTATGGGGGTGAAACAATGACAACAAGCAAATGTGGCAGAGATTGAGTCTGAGCCATTATGCAGATTGTTCTTTAATTTCAGCTCTTTGTCTTCTTCACATTCTCACTCATGCCATGTTCATACCCTTCATTTTCTTGCATTATTCTTGGTATTCTCCTCCTTCCTCTTCATATTCTTCCACATATACCGCTTCATTTATTCAGCTTTGTTCATTCTTTAAATTCTTCATATTCCTCTTCTTCTTTGCAGTATTTTGCTTCCTCTTTGTATTGGGCTCTTTCATATTCTTCACCTTCCTCTTCTTCATATTCATACTCTAAAATTCATCTTTTCTTTTTGTTTTCTTCTTCATATATTCTTCTTCCAATTCTACTACTTCTGCGGTGTTCTGCATCTTCTTGCGTTTTTATTTGTATTCTTTTCCCCATTCTTCGTGTCCATATATTGGTATCTTATCCAAATTCCTCTTCATATTGTATTAAGTAGTCAATGTTTTCTTTTTACTGTGATGGTGAATATTTGACTTCACACCATGCTGTTTTTTCCAGCACACCTGGATACTGGTCACTTCGCTAGCATGTGATTATGATCTGAAGCCCAACAGCTCACCCAGTTAGCAATCCCACCCAAAGGAACAGCATTCCTCAGATCCCAGCAGTGCAGTGACACCAATGCAGTAATGTGTTTGGTGCTGGTACTCCAGTACAGAGCTGTGTAACTTGGTTTTTACACACAGAGCTCTAACAGCGGATACAGAGAGCGTGTTTATCCAGCTGGTACGCAGCACTGCTGGAGGTCTGCATGACAGATCTGTTCTCAACCCGGTAGTGCTGATATAGTGTTATCGTCTTCCTGGCTTGTGAGGTCTTCACTAACGCAGGCTTCTGTTTTAGGACACACTCTTGTTCGTGTTTGGACACGCCAGAACAGACATGACAGCCTTGGAGGAATTTCCTTGTTATATACTTTAGTAATTTAAAACAATGAAATAAAATAACTGGTTCATCCTGTAGCTTCGGTACAAGCTGCACTGTGAATGTTTGTTTTACATAATAACACTAATGAGCCCCACAAACACACACACAGCGAGAGAGAGAGAGAGAGAGAGTTATAGTGAGAAGAGAGAGAGAGAGAGAGTTATAGTGAGAAGAGAGAGAGAGAGAGAGAGAGAGAGAGAGAGAGAGAGAGAGAGAGCGAGAGAGAGAGCGAGTTATAGTGAGAAGAGAGAGAGAGCGAGTTATAGTGAGAAGAGAGAGAGAGAGAGAGAGAGAGATAGTGAGAATAGAGAGAGATAGTGAGAATAGAGAGAGAGAGAGAGAGAGTAATCACGAAAAACATTCCACACATGGTTACTCACAGGCAGTGTTTCATTGTGTGTGTGGACAAGTGAAAGTCTCACCTCTTTATGAGAAGCCGTTAATTGCTCCTCCAACACACTGCACCTTTCCAGAGCAACACGTAATCTCTCCCTCACCTATAACAGGATTAATAATCTGTCATACACCAGATCCTATTCTTAAAAGGACTAGTTGACCATAGCTCAAAGTAAACCTGTCCTGTGTCTGGTATTACCTTCTCATCCAGGGCTTTATGATGCTCAAACAGGGATTTTAGGGCTTTGAGAACTTCCACTTCACTGGAGACTCCGGCTGGACTCTGAGCCTGACGCTTCACCACCGTCATCCTGAGAGAGCGCTCGTGACGTGACACCAAACACTCCAAATGCTCCAGCAGCAGCTGAAAACAAGGGAATAAAGCATGATCTATATTGTAATGTGGTCCTAGTGCTACTAGAGCATTTAGGAACGATCCCACAGACATCCTTATTCTTTTCCATAGAAATATGAGCAAAATATAACAAAAGAAAAAATATATAAATACTTAAACACAATAAAGAAGTCTGTGCCCATGGTTTTAAATCTTAATATATAATCTTGAAGTCCTCACATGACAGATGACATATATGACAGGAATACATGACAGATAAATAGTTTTGTTGAAGCCTTTATTTTGGGGAGCCACAATGATTCTTTTAGCCACATTAAACAGACTATGGATGGTCCTCACAAGGACAGCAAGACTAACGTGTGTGTTTCGTTGCGTGTGTGTGTGTTTGTTTCAGACTTGCTAATGCCAGACTGCTCAGAGAGACTCCGTTAGAATGACAAAGCCTACACTCATCCTCCCTGTTTGACCCTAATCCCTCACTCCATCCCTCAACCCCCTCCTCATGCTCTCTCTCTCTCTCTCTCTCTCACACACACACACACACACACACACACACACACACACACACACACACACACAAAATCTGGGCTGGATCCAACTGTGTCAGGCGGTCCCATCGTCTTACGGATTAGAGGCTCCACACATGCTTCTTGCACCGCTCTGAAAATATTACTGCCGTTCCTGCGTTAATGCCAGTCGTGTCTCTGCACTCTTCTTACACACTAGAGAAATGGAATTTCTCTCTCTCTCTCTCTCTCTCTCTCACACACACACATATACATATATATATATATATGATGTACCATTACATTAAGCTCATTATGTAACCACAAACATGAATTTTAACGGAATGCAGTACTCAATGAACTTGGGGTTCATGGCAAGAATGCACTGTATGTGTTTTGTAAAGCTGTGACGTAACTTTCAATTAGAGCCCAGTAGAAATAACCACCAGTAAAGCTCTTACACTCATGTCACCTGTCAGTCACAGCTCAAGCATGCCGTGAACTCTACAGTGGACACGCACTCACTAAAACAGGATCGCTGAAGATTAGAACACAATCGTCTGGTCGTTGTCCAGTTTGGGTAATCCGGGGCCAGGTGTAGCCACAGACTCTTGTTCTGACAGGAATGGAACCTGATGTGGTTCTGCTGTTGTTGTACATCAACCACCTCAAGGTTTGATGCTCAGTGTGTTCTGAGATGCTTTTCAGCTCTACACAGTTGTAAAGAATGAATACTTGATGTACTATATCCTTCCTGTTGGACAATTTGGTGTTTCCACAAACAGAGCTGTCGATCACGATGTTTCTTGTACCGTTGTTTGAAACTCTAGACGGTTTTGTGTGAAAATCCCAGGATATATATGAAATACTCAAACCAGGCTGTTTGGCATCAACAAGCACCATGGGGATGTGGTAGCTTAGTGGTTAAGGCGTTGGACCACTGATCCTGAGGAAAGTCGTGAGTTCGAATCCCAGGTCCACAAAGCGTCCGCTTCTGGGCTTTTGACCTTTTTGTCCTCTGTTTTGTCGTTTGATGTAAACATTCATGCAGATACAGATTAATAGCTGAAGGTATAACTTGCATACGCTGTGCTGCTCCCACATGACTGGTTAACTAGATCCTTACATAAATGAGTAGATGTATCAGTATTCCTAATAAAGTGCTCAGTGACTGTATGGTATTTGTCATTTGAGATATGGCTGTAAACTTTTCTGTGAGAAGCTGTGAGGAAAACGCTGTGTTTTCTAGCATACTTGTTCTTGGCTGGACAATCATCTTAACACTCCAGCACTAGGACACCCATATTCCTTTGCACTTACTCGTGTGTTGTTTCTCTCAGCCTTTAATTCAGCAATTTCTTCCTCTCTCTCTAGCAGCTGCTCGCGGCACATGTTCACCTCCTTAGTCAGCGCTGCAAACTCCTGAGGACACACATACAGATAAAAAAACGTTAAAATTGCAATAATGAGTAACGATCTTGACTGGATTAGGTCAACAAATTGTGCTCAGAACAAGCTAAGAATGAGATAAAGACATATAAGGACAGGAGCTTTTTGAGCTTGAAGTCAATTCTTTAACATGTTTATCTGAAAAGAACAAGACATTTGAAGGGTCATGAGTTCCAGCGAATACAGCAGACGTCTTCAAAAATCCATTGCTGTTCAAAAGTTTTTGAAAAGAAATTGGCTTGTTATTAATGCCTTTTTATTAGGTCATTTAACCATCTTAAAACTTTCTCAGCTGTCAGCTGTACTGAGGGTTTAAGTGCTCTTCTCCCTTGTGATGATGATGATGATGATGTAATGGCACAAGAGCAGCATGTACACTTTGCCCTGTAATGTTTGATCACGAAAACTGATTTGGAGCATGTGCATTACACTATGGCACACGGCTCTCCAAAATAACAGAATAACAACTCGGCTAGTGAACTTTTGGACATCTTTTCAGGAGCTCTGCGCGTTTATTTGGGTTGTTGTTGCAGAAATCTACTAGAACTTGTGAAGATTCTTCTATGAAGAGGATTCTTCTATGAAACTACTAGTAGTGAAGACACACGTGTAATTACTTTCTGAGAGCTGTACTCATGTTGGACACACGTGAAGTGAAGAGGGTTTCGACTGAACGTGTGCTGGGATGTTTTTGGCATGTTCCTCTGAGTATGGAACAAATTGCTTGCTTTGAAATCATGACAATTCAGAAGGTACTGATCTTTAGGCAGTCAGGCTGTATATTTCATGCTGCATTTTTTAAACTTGCTACTAACTCATCATAATCTTCGCAGGCAAACCGAAACAAGTTTAGGACGTAGACAAAATGAAAACATTTCACATTGTTTGGGTAAAATAAATTTTCTTAAAGTGGAAATGTCACCGTTTATAACTGACCGGGCAAATAAAATGAACAGTATTAATTCATACAGCAGCTACAGAATTACTGTCCTTTCATCTCAATGGAAGCTGATTAAACACATTTCATGCGTCTGAGCTCTTAGTGAATAGAGAAACACCATTATGTTTTACTGCTCATGGCTACTGTTCAAGAAACTGAGCCCAGAATGGCTGTCTGTGTGTGTGTGTGTGTGTGTGTGTGTGTGTGCCAACTAATCTATTTGTAGGCCTGGAGGAAATTGGGCTATTGGACGACTCCTGACTACGCTCACTGAATCCCATTACTTTAAATGGCTTCCTTCCTTCTTCTGCTTTCTCAGCAGATGTCAGTAGACGTCAGAGATAAACGAGTCTCGTCACTCTATCCCAAAAACAACAATTCCTTTATTGTTAGCATTGTCAGTGAGAGAGTTTGTGTTATCCAACATAAGGCACTGTGAGCAGCATCTGCAAATCTAATCTGACGCCTGTGTCAGGCGATGCTCTCATCTGAGGGATTACAAGCTGCATCTAAAAACCATTAGTTGTTTCAAGATGTTCAGTGTATGGAAACTGCCACTGAGGCTGAGCTTAAAAGATTCCTGAGTGGTGCATTAAGAAGACTGTTCACTACCGTCAGGTGAGTTTCATTCTAGTTTGATGGACAGTTGGACATCTTCATAGTGGGATGAGGTAATCTGTAAAGATCACAGTTCCAGTGTAACATGGTTTAAAATCTCACTACCATGTGGTGAAAATTAAAGGCAAAATGCATTCTTTGTACAAAAAAGGTCTGTTAATATTTTTTATCCATCCATCCATCCATCCATCCATCCATCCATCCATCCATCTATATATCCATCCATCCAGCCAAACATCCATATATCTTTATATTCATTTATATATCTGTATATCTATCCATCTATCTGTATATCGATCAATATTTCTATTAATCCATAAATACCTTTCCATCCGTACATGCATCTATCTTTTCAACCATCCGTACATGCATCCCTCCATCTGTCCTTGGATGAATGGATGGATGCATGGATAGATGAAGAGATGCATGTACAGATGGATGAATAGATGGATGCATGAAACCCTCCATTTGTCCATGCATCCATCTATTCATCCATCCATACATGTAGCCCTCCATCTCTCCATGCATCCATCTATTCATCCATCCGTACATGCATCCCTCCATCTGTCCATGCATCTATCTATTCATCCATTCATCCATCTATTCACACATCTGTGCATGCATCCATCCATCTTTCTATAAAATATAAGAAAACCATTTGGTAAAATTGTGCACATTTTTCATCCATCCATCCTTCATTAGGAGCATAGTGATGGTCTTTAATAACATCACTGCTGCTGCTTCTCCATGGAGATGTCAGTTCAACCCTTGTTTTGGGAAACACTTTAGAAAACAAAATAGTTTTGTCTAGACTCGGGCATGATCTAAAGACACCAGATTCAAAACATGTTCATGCAGGAATTTCACTTCTGTGTTTCAAAAATGCCTGCAAAACTATTTTTACACCAAAAACCCTGGTGCACCAGATTGTGTTACAAGTCTAAACCCCTTCTGCGTCTGATTAATCTTCGAATGCATAAAGGAAATTTTTTCAGACGCAGAGAATTGCCAGAGTTTTGCTGCTTTTTGTAGCTACAGCATGAATGCAGGTCTATTTCTGGTCACTGTAGCAGTGCCTATAGCTGACAATGAGTGAAGTGCCTACAAGCGTTAAGTCTCCGTACCGTCACAGGCTCAGCTCTGTGGACTCAGCAAGAATTCTCCCATCACAAAATCTCAACAAACATTCAAACTGGTTCAAACTGGTCCTTTTTGCTCTTTGCACATGCTCTTACATTTAAGTCGTTTGCTGTTTTGCACAATCCTTTACAATATCTCAGGTAACTGCTGCTATAACAATGTGTTCATTGCAGTATTTCTGCACACGCAATATTGTTGAACATAATAGTATTACACTGGTGCTGTTTCTGTTTATTGTCTTTTGTGTATTGTCTTGTAATTTTTTGTTTTGTCTTTTGTCCTGCACTGTCTTGTTTGTCTTGTCCTGCACTGTTTGCACCAGGTTGCACAGATGCACTTTGGAGCTTTTTACACCTGGTCACTTTATGCGTTTTCTGTGATCGGATAGCTGTACGATCGTAAAAAGACCAGTTCTAAATGCCCTCCGAAACGTTTTCGAGACAGATATAAATCCGATCGTTCAAACCACTTCAGGAGGTGGTCTGGGACGCATTTCAGATGAAACTGCATCGCTCTTAAGTAAATGCTGTTTTTTGTAGCATAACCGTCGTAACAAGTTTTTCCATCTTCTTTTTGATTGCATTCTGAAAACCGCATACACCAAAGCGTGTTCCATTTCAATTACCCCGGAAATGAGGTAAAATATATTTGCATTTTGGGCGGGAGTAGAAAGATTGGATTGATACTTGCTCCAGTACGTTCATATAATCTCATGCTAAAGATTCAATAAGTTTATTGGCAACTGCACAGTGAAAGCATAGTGCTTTAAACCAAATGGTAAAATTCTTACTTTTGCAAGTCTCCATTAAACAAAAATAGAAAAAAATAGCTGACCATTTTAGCCCAGTCAGTTAGGTTTCTCTGCAACCAAAACAAGCGCTAATAAATGTATGTTTGTCATTTACCTCATTTATCAATCGTTTTGTGTGAATATTTTCACAAGACAAACTAAAATCTTACGCCGGATTTACAAAAGTTTTGTTTTCTGTACAACAGTGTGTTTGTTTTATCCGATGGTAAAAAGACCAGGTCTAAATGCCCTCCTAAATGTTTTCGAAACGGATATAAATCCGATTGTTCAGACCACTTCAGGAGGTGGTCTGGGGCGCATTTCAGATGAAACTGGACAGGTGTAAATGAATATGGTTGTTCGACCCACATACGTCAGGAGTAGAAAGATCGGATTGATCTCGGATTCGCCAAGACGCATTTATGTGGCCTAATGTAAATGGAACAGTTTTAACAAATCAGATAGCTATCGGATCAGAGAAAACACATGAAGAGACCAGGTGTAAAAAGGCCCTTTATGTGGCTAGGACTAACTTACTAAGTCCTTAAAGCCCTGTCTTTGTTTTATGTAGCACCATGGTCCTGGAGAAACATCTCATTTCACTGTGTACTGTAACAGCTATATATGGTTGAAATGACAATAAAAGCTTCTTGACTTGACTAATAAAACTTTAAAATGACTAGAAGTTCAGCAATTTCTACATTCATATTCCTACCATTCCACTGCTAAACCTCAGTCACACACATGTCCTTAGCCAATGGCAGGACAGAGAGTCAGTGGGACAAGATATAATGACAGAGCAGGCTGCAAAGTGGAATGAGCATGCATTCCTCCCGATTGCACAACGTAACCAAAGATACTCAGGAAAACCTCTGCGCTTTTGCAAACTGCCCTTTCAGACTGCTAATTTGACAAAAACACTGATTCTCTGCTGACGTAGCACACAGCTGTCGTTTCTCTCAAACAGTAAACAGCCAAGTGGGTCGTTACAGCTTTATCAGCAGAAGGCAGAATAAGCAAAGGTGACTGTACACTCAAAAATGAGAGTCCTTACAAAAAGTCCTTCCACTTACGCAAGTCCTTCCACTTGGATTTCATTATACAGGGTGCCATGTAAGGTAGAGTAGTTTAGAGATCCTCCTGTGTTGTAAAGCTTACAGTATGATATTAAGCTGAGTCTCATAATGCACACCACTGGCAGAGTAAATACTGATTGGTTGGAAGGTTTGTCATTGTCTAAATCTAATATGATTCTGGAATACGGTATAGATCGGTTCAAAAAGGTACGACGCTCTAAATCAATCAGTGAAGAACGCTGTCGCAGCATCACCATGGCAACAATCGTAACCATCACTGCTGTCAGCATTTGTGTAGTTAAACTTAAACAACACCAAAATTTGTATTGCCGTCTTTAGGTAAACCTTTATAAACCTACACACTCCATCATTACTTCCCTGTAACTTTGTGTGCTCACAGTGATAATGGATGCTTATCATAATGTGGATTTATAATAAAAAAAAAAAATTTGCAATGAACGCTCTAAATCATGAATGCAACACGAAGTGTTGGGGAAATAAAATTAAACAAACAACAACAAAAAACAAAATAACAAAATGTAGAAATAATCACACATGGCTTTTAAGTCTTTATAACAAGTCTCTTAATTACTAATGTCATTTAAACAGTGTGTTCAAGCTTAAAAACCTTTTTTTTAGTCTAGATTTTTTCCTCTCTTGTATTCATTATTAGAAAAAGTTGAGATTAAAACGAACACCAAATATATAAATCTGATGCAAATCTGCTGTAGTATGCCTTTTTTTTTTACAGAAACATCTTCCTTTAGTCCCACAAGGTTCTTGAGTGTAAAAGAACACCGAAACTTTCACTTCTGATGTATTTGCATGCCAAGAAAGTGCTGTTCCCTTCATCAAAATATTAACATATCATTGCTCACTTATGTCTGCATAATGAACACCTTGAGCTGTAATTTCAACACTCTGTATTTATTTACTGATGCTCGTATCCCTGTGCACATCCCTACATCCTGAATATCCAACTGTTCACTTGAAACCTTATTATCTTAAAAATAAAAATGACAGCACTTTTGAAACCTTTTTTTTCCTTGGTGCTCTTTTTACCACGTTTTTTCCGTGTTATAAGAGTGGCCTAACAACTGGGCGTAAACGGAAAGGATAAAACCTTTTAGTTCACCTATCGAGGGATGACTTGTAAATCCTAAAATCCTTAATTTACACTTGTCAAGTGAAGAGGATCAAGGTTTATTTAGCCCCAACAAGAACACTGGCTTTAAACCAGGCAGTAATTTATGATAATAAAGCAAGCTGCACTAATCATCTCTCCATGATGTACATACAGATGAGATACGATGGACGGAGGAGAACACACACACACGGATAATTAAAACCAATGGAACAGGATGGAGAGCTAATGGAAAAACAGGTGCTGGACTGTTTGTTTAAAACAGACACGGTAAACCCGAGACTCTGAGCCTTACAGCATTCCATGTGACTCATGCTTCCTGGGGGTCTTTTACGTCACACAGTAGGCAGTTAACAGTTATTATCTCTAAATCGAGAAAGAAGAGAGAGAAAATAAAAGGAGCGTAGGAGCGAATCGACCAGGCAGGATAAATAAAGGAGAATTAAAAGGTCTGTAAATCAGTAAACCAACTGGAAAATGCACAAAAAGTGAACGCATTAGTGTAACACGTACATACATGAGTGGCAGAAATGTGTAGTGTGAAAACACCTGAAACTGAACGAATCTGGCAGCTAAACACACATAACACATTTTATACTGAAGGAGCTACAATCATTTCTACACTACTTGGCCAAAATATGTGGACACCTGAGCGTCGCAGACAAACGTGCTCCGTTAACATCCCGTTCCAGATGTAGACAGAGTTACAGTCAGCGTTCTGGTTTATCCCAAAAGTGTTCAGATGGGGTTTGAGCTGGAGTTTTCTTACTCAAGCCTTGGCAAAAACATAACTTCATGGAGTTTTGTGCACAGGGGCATTGTCATGCTGGAGCATGCTTAAGAAACTATAATTCTACAGCATACAAACACATTTTATACAAGTGTGAGCTTCCAGCAGTTTGGGGGAAAAACCACAGATGGAAGAGAAAGAGAGAGATAGAGAGAGTATAGGTGTGGGTCAATCAGTCTTTGTGTTGCCTTCCGTCACACGCTACGTTCAGTAGTTCTTCAGAAATAAAAACGAGCTTCTTAATAACTCATTAGAGTAGAAATCAGTGTGGGACTGTTTTAGCCATGCAGTTTCACTGTGGGCCTCGAAATCATCTCTTGTTTCCTGACTGGATCTTAGGTATCATGTCCATGTTGTGATGGGGATCCATTTCAGTATTTTCAGACAAGCAGGGTGAAGGTAAACCTGCCCACAAGTCATCACCATGCTTAACATAGCTTGCTAATGTGACTGAGTACAAGTATTCAACTAATCAAATATTTGGTGTATTCATACACCTACTCTTGCTTACTTTTCTATTAAAATGTGGATCCATGGAGCGACACTCTTGCATGAAACAGCTTTTGTGCTCCTGCAGGTATGGAGTCAAGTGACACAAATGGAGTTACATGTGCGTATTTCAGTGGACATCACACACAATATGTACACTGGCCAATGCTGACAAATCTGACTATCACAAACATATGTGATTCTTCCTCAAACTGTCAGAAGCTCAAACTTCGGTTCAAATTTCCTTCTCTGGATCCAAGAGGCACAAAGAGAACTCCCTTTAGATGGTTTACCCAAAATGTAGCAGAAGAACTTGGGTTTCCTGCACAGAACCCTGACCTGAACCCCACTGAACACTATTAGTACACGCTGGAACACTGACTGCACCCCACGTCTCCTCATCCAACATCAGAACCTGACCTCGCTCATTAACTTGTAGCTGAATGAACACAAAGCAGCACAGCCACGCTCCAAAACCTCATGGAAAGCCTTCCCAGAAGAGCTGAGGTTACTACAACGACTAAAGCCATCACATTTGAAAAAGAATGTTCAGTTGTCCCCAAATGTTTGACCATATAGTGTATTACAACTACATTATTATTACAAGATAAAAACAAACCAGGTAAAGAAGTAACGATTTGATGGCCTTCAGTCACCCAGTGTTCCCATATGATTCAACTTGATTCAGTGGTTTAATTTCAGCTGCACTGATGGACTTAAAATCTAATAAATGCCTCTGCATGTTTGTAGCACTAAAGATTATAGAAGACTGCTGGTCATATCAGTGCATTTTACTTTGCATGCAGCAGTCAATATTTCCTGCTGAGCTTTCATTGAATCCAAAGTTCTATTTAGTTTTAAGAGTTAAGTGTGTACCTCCCCCCATCTCTCCCCCCTCCCTCTCAAGTGTGCACTGAATTTATATAAATAAATAAACCAACACTGCACACATCTTGCACTTAAATCATGTTTTAAAAATCAAAGAAGAAAAAAAGTGAAGAAACCAAATCCATTGCTCCATTACGTTGCCATTTTAAAGCTTAGTTAGCTTACATAGGCCAATGTAAAACCACAACATGCAGCACTATAACCACAACAGACTGCTTTCCATATCATAAATCCTTTGCAACTGTAGCTGTCTCCTATAAATAAAACAGCAATAAACATCACCATGACATATCTATAATATAAACAGCCTTTAAACACATGACCTAAAGAACACATGACTGATACCCTGTGTATAACATTCACGTAACTGGCAGCTGTTTAAACAACACAATCAATCACGTGAGGAATTTCAAAATTAAAGTCTATAGGCCTTTGCTAAAGAAATGTGAGGTATTTAAAACCATAGCTAATATACCTATGATCGCACGCATACACACACATGCACGCAGCATGAGATCATGAAACATTTAGGATACTAATGTTCACCCAGCAGATGTTCAGCAGGTAAGAAACAAAACGGATATGGTTACTAAAGAGCAGCTCGCCTGTCAGCATGGCCCCTTCAAAAGAGGGTCAATACACACACACACACACACACACACACACACACACACACACACACACACACACACACACACACACACACACACAGGTTTACTCTGCCTTCAGCAAATCATTCACAGGAGAAAAATAAGCTCACACACCAAGTAAATGTGCTCCATATACTGTGTGTGTGTTAAGAAGTAACATTTTTTCCATAGTTACATAGTAATAGTTACTTCCCAGTACACTTACACCAATCAGCCATAACCAGTAAAACCACTGGTGAGGTGGATAACATTGATTATCTTGCTACAGTGGCATCTGTCAAGGTCTGGGATATATTAGACAGCAAGTGAACCATCACGTCATTAGGAAAAATGGTCTGAGTGACTTTGACAAGCACAGAGTTATGGGGTCAAAAGTGTTGTATGGTAAGCAGTTAGTGCCTACCAAAAGTGGTCCAAGGAAGAACAACCAGTGAACCGGCAACACAGTCACAACCAACCACGACTCACTGATGTGTCCGTCTGTTCTGATCCCATATAGCAGTTAAGGTGGCACAGGAGGACAATGCTGACTCTGATAGAAAGGTGACAGAACACACATGCCACCTTACCACCAGAAAAAACCGGGTGCTGGTTCAGAGCTAGTGCTGGTGCTGGCTGTTTCCTCTGGCGAGCCTTCTAAGAACCGGTTTGCCTTTCCATGGGCTAGAGAGCCATTACAGAGCCAAGTCTTGTGTCACTGTATACAACGTTATACAGCAACGTTAGCGCAGCAGCGGCAAACATAAACACAACATCGACAATGGCAGATGTTGCTTTACTGTTAATGCTCATGGATTTGCGAACCTACACTGGCATCCAGACACGATGAATCCTGATTTAAAATGATTTTAAAATGACGCTAACGACGTTCTCTTTTGTCTCGTTGGTCACAGTAACCCCGCCCCCGACCCCGGACGCAAGTGGTTCTTAAGTATAGACCAGCAACGTTTTGGTGCTACTTAAGAACCACTTTTCCTGGTTCAGAGCCGGTGCTTTGGCTGTCGAAAAAGAAAGAACTGGTTTGAAATTAGGCTCTGAAACAGCACTCAAACTGCCTCGGTGGAAAAGGGGGCAACAGTGTACTGGTTCTGCGGCTAACATCTTGGTGCCAGATACCAAGGCACAACTTCAGAGGTCTTGTGGAGTTAATGCCTTGCTGGGTCAGAGCTGTTTTGTTGGCACAAGTGTGACTACACTACAATGTGGTTCTAATGTTATGGCTAATGGATGAATAAACAGCTATGGCTTCCGGTTAGAGTGTCACAGTGCAGTGCTTTCTGCTTGTGTGCTCTAGAACATTAAGTACTATAGCGCACTTCATTACAAAAGCTGGTTAATTGTTCTAGAAGAGTTTCCTGGTGAGGCTTTTTAGAACACGTCCCATTTATGCATTCTTAAACACTTCTTGGCTAAGGGATCTAAAACACTTCATTGTTACACATTTTAAGAAGTGTTCAAGTGTTCAAGTTCCTCCTGGCTGCTTGAGGATTTGAAATAGTCGAGAAATATCTATTCTATGTTCATTTCAGATCTCCACTCGAAGCTAACTTGTGGTGTAGTGATAGATGCTCCAGCTTGTGTTCAGCCTGCTATTTAAATTCACATCTGGCACTGACCTGCTGCTGCAGTTCCAACAAACCAGCCTTTGTGTGTGTGTGTGTGTGTGTGTGTGTGTGTGTGTGTGTGTGTTTATACCATCATGTTCAGTGTAAAGACAGAGTTCACAACATTCCAGGACATTAAAGGCTTTTTAAAGGTGCTGTGTGATATTTACCGCTCATGTTGAACAACGCTGAGATTTCACCATGTTCTGGTTTCTACTAAACATAATGTAACAAAGACTGAAAAATATGAAGAAAGTATGTGTGTAAAGAGGGAGAATGAGAGAGGAGGGTGGTGGTGGTGGTGGTGGTGGTGGGGGGGGGGGGGGTTAATAGAGCAAAAGAGATGGATTTGAACGTTTCCTAAGCCGTTTTAACTCCACACTGGAAAGAGATGGAATTTGCTTGTTTTCTGCCTGCAGCAAGATTTCGTTTTAAGATGAAGGAAGACGTCACAATGATTTATGAAGGAGGAGCACATATTTATGGCACAAGCAAGCATATCCAGACCTCCTCCTTAAACACACATGCACACACTTCTGAATTTGGGAATATCTGAAGAAACTATGTCCACAAATGGAAAATCATTCCCTCAAGCTTCACATCCCCCATACGCTAAAGATGTCAAAATCTTAAACATGCATGCACAGGCTACAATTTACTCTTGTCTTAATCGTATATATAAGAATCGAAATGATACACGAAAGGTCTTCAGAAAAGTAAGATACATGCCGTATTAGATCTGAAGTCGGAGACGATGGCTTTGCCTGTCTGGCCTGCTGCGGGAACAAACAATACCTTTCTCTTTTAACATTTTAACATCTGACCAATTAACATTGACTAACGTTAGACGAGTCGATTTTTATTCCATTGTAATAAACTCCAAACATTTTCCGTTCACCCGACAGAAATCAACGGAGCTCTTTAGCTCATCTTTCAAGCAATAATAGTGATTTTATTCAAAAGTGTCGAATGAAACGTTACTAAAGTGAGACAGGAGAAGTTAATATAGGGGGTTTTTACACCTGGTCACTTCATGAGTTTTCTGTGATCAGATAGCTATCCGATCGTAAAAAGACCAGGTGTAAATGCCCTCCGAAATATAAATCCGATCGCTCAAACCACTTCAGGAGGTGGTCTGGGACGCATTTCAGATGAAACTGGACAGGTGTAAATGAATGTGGTTGTTCAAGCCACATACGTCAGCGCTATACTCCTCCCAAACGGAAGTACGTCACTCGCAGGTGACTCACGAGTCGTGCATCGCGCCAGAAACAAATATGTTTTCCCATCAGTGCTGGCTCCGATCTTTCACCCAGGTGTCTCGTTTGGTCTTAAAATGCACTGCTGCCGCCAGCGAAAATGCAGCAAACAGTAAATGCTGTTTTTTGTAGCAACCGCATACACCAAAGCGTGTTCTATTTCAATTACCCCGGAAATGAGGTAAAATATATTTGCATATTGGGCGGGAGTAGAAATATCGGATTGATATCCGATTCGCCAAGACGCATTTATGCGGCCTAATGTAAATGGAACAGTTTTAACAAATCAGATAGCTATCGGATCAGAGAAAACACATGAAGAGACCAGGTGTAAAAAGGCCCATAGAAAAACAGAACCGTGAGTCTAGATTATCATGATGCTTGGCTCATCTGAGGTTTTATTAGGAAAACAGCTTTTCTGGTTAGTAGACTTAGGGCAGGTGGCGGAGCTTCCGGAGGCATCAGTTAATACTGAAAAGTTCAAATCGGTTAATAAACTGGAAAAGGTAGACGACCGTTCCGTTGGTGTATTTCTGAGTGAAGCTCGAAGCTCTAACAAGGATGTGTGAAGGATGGCAGGGTTCCAAACACAAGAGGCTCAAATTCACTACGCGATTACTTCACAAGGATTTCACGATTTTGGACACAAAATGGTTCAAAACATGCGGCACCATCACAAGCATTCAGCCACAGGCGGCAGTCTTCAAGTCATGTGTGTTTAAAAATGATTACAGCTGTCATAGAAAGTAATTACAGAGAACAGTTGCAGCCAAAAAGGTACAGATTCAAGTTACGGACATTATTTTGTTAGGACTTGATATTATAACAACACTAGTCATAAACACTAGGTATAAACAGAATAGGGAAACGTTCAGAAAGGCACAAGTGCAGTGTGAAAAAGCTGAAGAGGTATAGCAGGTGAAATTTTAGCAAACTGAAACAAAAAACAAATAAAGGCGTTTGGTTGTGAGGCTGTTCGGACTGATGACTGGGTAATTCTGCTAGCTCCATTTAGGGAAGTGCACACAGCCTGAGAGGAGAAAGGGATCCGTCAAACAGACAGAGCTAAACAGAGCAAGGCCAAAGAGACAACACGCCACACTGACGTCTTTCATCGCTTTAACAAACTTAACCCTTTCCAGCAGAAACACTGCTGTTAATGTGCAAAAAAAAGGAGAGGAAAAAAAAAAACCTTTATGTGTTCAAAATTGGTAGAAAAAAGTCATGAAAGAAAGGCAAAGAAAGGTAGAAAGGCAGAAAGAAAGAAAAAAGACAAAGAAAAAAAAAAGACAGAAAGACAGAAAGGCAGGCAGACAGACAGAAAGACAAAGAAAGAAAGAAAGAAAGAAAGAAAGAAAGAAAGAAAGAAAGAAAGAAAGAAAGACAGATAGACAGAGAAAAGCAGAACGACAGACAGACAGACCGAACGAACGACAGACAGACAGAAAGAACGACAGACAGACAGAAAGAACGACCGACAGACCGAACGAACGACAGACAGACAGACAGACAGACAGAAAGAACGACAGACAGACAGACAGAACGACAGACAGACAGACAGAACGACTGACAGACAGACAGACAGACCGAACGAACGACAGACAGACAGACAGAACGAACGACAGACAGACAGAACAAACGACAGTCAGAACGAACGACAGACAGACAGAACGACAGAACGACAGACCGACTGACAGACAGAAAGAAAGAAAGAGACAGACAGAGAGAGACAGACAGACAGAGACAGAAAGGCAGGCAGACAGACAGACACTGTACTCGCACAGGACTCCATCCCCAGTCCATCCACCCTATAACTATCCAAGTACTATCATGGATGGTTTTCTATTAAGTCTACTGTTAAGCCTTCTATTAAGCCTCTCATGTCATCTTAAAACCTACCAAAAGGTCAGTGCTGAGTACTGATCCTCTACATTCTCTAGAGGAGTCATTTCTTTGATTGGAAGGTCGGGAGTTTGGATCTGAGGCTCAGTTCATGACGACGACGGCAGAAAGTCGGCTCTGCTGGTGGTGCGGTGAACATCACTGTGCGTAAACGTACTGCAGTAGAATAGACTTCTTAAGAATGGGCTTAAGTGGATGGAGCTTGTTATTCTTCCACATACACAAAATATGCAGATATATATTCAATTATAAAGCAGGCTCCTTTGCTCCATGTCATTATTACACTTGAGTATACTACTAGCATAGTGTTCAAATATTACGCTAGGCCTCGGGAATGGTCATCGTGGAAAACTCATCATGTCCATTAGGCTTCATCTGGGAATCCCTGATGTGAAAGAATGCACTTTCATGGACACTCTAGTGTGGAGTCTATATTCAGGTTGTAACCACACCACTGTTGTTCCTTCCACATAAAAGAGAAAAGTTGATCTATGCTGACTGTAGCATGTAATTTATTTGCTTTCACAGGCAGAGCTGGGCGGTGACACTGAGAGCGTACACGGATAAAAATAGAGGAGAGGAGGTGAACACACGCATCCAGCCTACACAGTAGCAAGAACAAACGGCTAGCTTTTGATAGCTCCACCAATTCGCATCCACTGACACCGCTTTAAATGGGTTATGCTTTTACAGTATGTCTAATTCATTTGCTCATACATATTGTTCCTGCCAAGGTCCTCTGGCTGGCTGAGTGACAGGAAAGCGCCCCTGGGGCTAATGAAGGTGTTCTGTGTAAGAAAGAAAGTATTATTTGTTTAACAAAATGAGGAAAGCGACATCGGATTCTTTAGTTTTTTCTAGCTAGCTTATTGGGGAATGGGGAGAGAGAGAGGGAGAGAGAGATACTGAGAAAAGAGAGTGTGTGTGTGTGAGAGAGAGAGAGAGAGAGAGAGAGAGAGAGAGAGAGAGAGAGAGAGAGAGAGAGAAAATAGAGATAGAGGGGGAGATATAGTGAGAGAGAGAGAGTTATAGTGAGGAGAGAGAGAGAGAGAGAGAGAGAGAGAGAGAGAGAGAGAGAGAAAGAGAGAGAAGGGCAAAGTTACAGTGAGAGAGAGACAAAGTTAAAGTGTGTGAGACAGAGTTACAATCAGAGAGAAACATAGAGACAGTTAGAGAGAGAGAGAGAGAGAGAGAGAGAGAGAGAGAGAGAGAGAGAGAGAGAGAGAGAGAGAGTCTTTACAGCAGCTGGTCTCAGTAATGATTGCTGGCTCTCACTTTTCATACCTCGACCACAAGGAAAAATAAAAAGCGTCAGACTTTCCTTGGACAAAAAGGCAAGATTTTGTTCCCTCAAATCAATACAGATTGTAGAAAGCATTAAAGACAGAGCTTTTCAGTTGTGCTTCAGGGAAGGACGTGTACAGTCTCTTAACTCTTAAACAAGCTTACAGTCAGAGTTCTACAACCCTATGAAAGTGACACAATGACAAGTTCTTCCACCATCCATAACACACCTTCATATTCGGTCCACAGCGCACAGCAGTGAAATAAACTTCTTTAACTCTGCAGTCTCAATTCAGAAGATTCACAAACACATAAAACACAGCCACACTTTACCCTTTATCCCTGAAAGCTGTGCCATGTAACCACACACGCTCTAGGGTTGGGAGATCAAGATAACGACACTTGTCGAATTTCATAACGATACTCTGACACACAGCATCTTAACACAAAATGTACAAATCATTTAATGTGGTATGTCTCAGTGAATCGCATGACCCTCAGGTCACGGCTATTATAAGACACACCGAGTTTGGTGTCAATGTGTCAAAGTGTTGACATCATCATCATCATCATCATCATCATCATATTTGTTGAGTTATACAGAGAGAGTCCAAGCCTGGTCTTCCTAGTTTGAGGATGATCTAGAGCGAACGGTATAGGAGTTTGGAAAAGACGAGTCTTCATGCCGAACGCAATCAGAGATGTACATTCAGTTCATTGTATATTGACAAGGATTCAGCTGATATCAGACACCTGAGTCTGGGAGAAGACATTTTTTAATTACAGCTGTTTTTGTACAGTATTTTTGTTTTGAACAGCGCTGTAGACAGGGCAGAACTACCAGTCCTCAAAGGTCAAGTCTCTAGACTTTAGATTTGATCTGCGAAAGCAGTTCTAGAGGAGAAGGAGAAGGAGGAGGAGGAGGAGGAGAAGAAGAAGAAGGTCCCTACAATAACAATAGGGATTCGGTGCTGTGCACTTGAACCCCTACTTACATTGTCAGGGCTCCTATTATAAAAAGAAGCAACTGAATGAAACATAAATGAAGAGATGAAGCGTTCCAGTCTGAACTTAAACAGAGCGTGTTTACTGAAATCGATTTGCACCCATGAATGGTTCATGAGCCACAGCACAAGTCTGGTGGGATGAATTATTTAAACAGACATTAATGTTGCTTGCGAGGGGCAAGGTGTACTTTATTAACTTTGTAAGAACGTATGATTAACGCTCCCTGTTAAATAAAGGATATTTTATTGAAGATTATATTGAATTAGAGGGAGAATGTGCCGGTAAGTGAGTAAATCACTTAACATAAAGCTCTTCTACACAAACGACGGTCTGGTACGGTGACGGGTGCCGAAGCAATGCAACGAGAGCAAAACACACTTATTGTTCCTTACAGAACTGCAGTGTTAAGTAGCAGTGTTAATAGAAACACAGAGAGAGCAGAGACAGAGAAATTGAGCAACAAGCAAAAGACAGACAAGAGAGAGAAAGAGAGAGTGAAAGACAATGAGAGAGACAGACAGAGAGAGGGAAGGGAGACAGTGCAACAAACCTGACAGAGAGACAGACAGACAGACAGACAGACAGACACAGAGAATAGAGACAGGGATGAGAGATGGACAGACAGAACAACAGAGAGACAGAGAAAGAGAGAGAAGAACCTTGAAGAACATACACATTCCTAATCCTAAGAGTGATATAAAAGCAGATATAACGCAATGTGTTCCTGTCTATTTTCCTTCTGTAAATCTAAATCTTTTCCTGATCTGTGCTCACAGATCTGTTCTCTGCACCCACTCTTTCAATAACAAGAGGGAAAAAAAGAAATCTGGGATCATGAGAAACACGTTAAATGAGTTTCCCACCGACACAAAGCATCCAGTGTGTCGGCGGATGTTAAAGACTAAGAGCAGAGCTGTTACTCTTACACTGTCTCTGTCTCTCTCTCACACACACACACACTTAACCCAAACCATAAACTCTCACATCACCACAGAGAAAAAAATGTCCAGGCAGTCCAATTAAGCCCAAAGAGTCTCAGTCTCTCTCTTTCTCTCTCTCTCGACAGAAAACTACAGAACGTGTGACGATGCAAGCTTCAGATAACTGTGTCCCAGCCCAATGACTAACACGGGAAAGGGTGGGGTTAATAAACGGACTGCAGACGGCCACTAGGGTCAGTCTCTAGCTTCGCCTGAACAAGTATATACACGCAACATCACTGCAAAAACCTTCCTGATTATTTCATTGTTGTATGTTGTTCAGTGTACAATTTGTCCAGAAGGCAGATTCCATCTCAGAAACTTGCCTCTGAGCTCTTTATTTTTTTTAAATTATTATTATTCATTTCTGAATCGCTTAAGTCTCAGCTTTCATACTGTCCATACCGCTGTGGAAACCAGACGATCCCCAGCTACCGGAACCTCAACACACTCAAGCAGAGCCATGTAATACGTCTGTCTCTTTTATTCCCGGTGTAGAGGACGGGCTGAGCGAGCAGCCGAGTGGCTGAAGGATACCATATCCTCTCTCTACTAATCTCTCCCTTATCAATAAACACGATTCACCTGCGGGAAGACGATGACGCCGGCATCAGTTCGGCGTGTGTGTGCAAGCTTGTGGATGGATTTAGTGTACTAGTTTACCTGGCGCAGTAAAACGACGGCTTGGCTGTATTTTTGTTTAATGAACACACCTTTTATATGGTGCTCTTTACTGACCAAACTACAATGCTGTCATGATTATTATAGAAATCTTTTAGACATTTCCACTACAGAATAATCCACCTGAATGATTTAAGAAGCGACTCTTTAAAAGGATTGCGGTGCAACAAAAGTCTGTTGTCCAAACCATACAAACCATCTTGTCCATCTAATTTTTTATTATTGAGTTCAATGGACAAAAAAAAAAAATCAATCTCCATTCTCTTATTCCATGCTGACCGTCAACATCACTCTCTGAGGACTGTACAACTATTATGGAAATGCAAGCACACACAAGTCAGACTTCTAGGAGAGAGAGAGAGAGAGAGAGAGAGAGAGAGAGAGAGAGAGAGAGAGAGATAGTGCGAGAGAGAGAGTGAGAAAGAGAGTGCGAGAGAGAGAATGAGAAAGAGAGCGCGAGAGAGAGAGAGGGAGAGAGCACTAGAGAGAGAGAGAGACAGAGAGAGACAGAGAGCAAGAAAGAGCGACAGAGAGAGAGTGAGAGAGAGAGGGAGTGAGAGCGAGAGAGAGACAGAGAGAGCGAGAGAGAGTGAGCAAAAGAGAGTGAGAGAGAGAGAGAGAGCGAGAGAGAGAGACAGAGAGAGAGCGAGAGAAGACTATGTGTGAGGTGTCCTTGCATTTCAGACTCTCCTGCTCAGGAATGGGTGTGAATTCCTCAGGTTGGAGGGAATGAGATTTTTTTTTTTTTTTTTTTTTAAATGCCCTGAGGCTGAGCTTTCTGGAAGCACAGAAAAAAATTGAAGAACAAAAAAGGAGACATGAAAAGAAAGCCCCAGGATTTATTGATTTAAATAGCTTTAGTGGCACGAGAGGAAGGAAGTGGTTTATCCATTTAGCTCTTTAACCAGGTCCTTGCAATACACACACACACACACACACACACACCCCTCAAAGGCTATGACAGTGACGTTTTTCATGTGTTAAAATATTTAAAATAAATCAAATCAAACTGAAGTGCACAGATAAATTGATGCCTAAGAATCACAGATTGAGAAAATTTATCAGCAGGTTGCTTAATTCTTTCCGCTCCCAGTGATGCACCATCTGTTTAGTGTGTCTTCGGCTAGCGGCGAACAATGAAGGGAAAATAGAAATGCATCATCTTATCTGAAGGTATCACAGTTTGCATGTGTGATATGAAGACAAGCTTCAGCTCTCATCTGTCAGTCAGGAAGTCACAAACCCATCACTGGCATCTGATCGCTTGTGTATATAGTAACTCAATAATGAATGAGCTCAGTTCCTGACTTTACAAAATGGATGCAGTGGCTGGAATGTGGGGCTTCATTTATCAAGCTGAAAATAAACCGATTTATTCAGTAATTGTTCACAAGAAAAGTGGACGTTTTGTCATTTTGGAATAACGTTCGTATCTTACTCGTCTTACTCGAGTTAGAAGACGACTAATTAATATAAAGCTCCGCTTGATTGACAGCACAGCATGTCATTTGCATGGTTTACTGCACTTTTATATCTGGAATATACTATTGAGTTTAAACTGTTTTGTTGATCCCAGCGACATTAACTATGGCATGAATGTTGGTGATATGGTGGGCTGGTTTGAGTATTTAAGAAAGTGCAGACCTCCTGGGATTCCCTCATACAACAGACTGTCTAGTCTAGAGTTTACACAGAATGGAGCAAAAAAAAAACCCAAAAAAAACATAAAAACATTGTGTAAAAGTTCTGTGGGTGAGGACACCTTGTTGATAAGCGAGCTCAGGAGAACCAGCAGACTGGTCTGAGCTGTCTGGACGTTTAGAGTAACTCCAAAAAGCACTCTTTACAGCCGTGATGAGCAGAAAGGCATCTCGCAAAGCACAACACATCAAACCTTGACATGGATGAGTTAGAACAGCAGAAGAGAAGACCACACTGTGATCCACTCCTGTGAACCAAGAGCAACAAACTGAGCCTAGCATTGGCACAGAAAATCCATACATATCTATGGACTCTGTAGGGTCTGTATGGGCCTTTTTACACCTGGTCTCTTCATGTGTTTTCTCTGATCCGATAGCTATCTGATTTGTTAAAACTGTTCCATTTACATTAGGCCACATAAATGCGTCTTGGAGAATCCGAGATCAATCCGATCTTTCTACTCCTGACGTATGTGGGTCGAACAACCACATTCATTTACACCTGTCCAGTTTCATCTGAAATGCGCCCCAGACCACCTCCTGAAGTGGTCTAAACAATCGGATTTATATCTGTTTCGAAAACATTTAGGAGGGCATTTAGACCTGGTCTTTTTACCATCGGATAAAACAAACACACTGTTGTACAGAAAACAAAACTTTTGTAAATCCGGCGTAAGATTTTAGTTTGTCTTGTGTAAATATTTACACAAAACGATTGATAAATGAGGCCTAATCATGGTATGGTATACTACAGAGTTGGACCAAACATACATTTATTAGCGCTTGTTTTGGTTGCAGAGAAACCTAACTGACTGGGCTAAAATGGTCAGCTATTTTTTCTATTATTTATTATTTTTGTTTAATGGAGACTTGCAAAAGTAAGAATTTTACCATTTGGTTTAAAGCACTATGCTTTCACTGTGCAGTTGCCAATAAACTTATTGAATCTTTAGCATGAGATTATATGAACATACTGGAGCAAGTGATTTGTCCAGCTCTGTGCTAAATTCATAGAAGAGGACAGCATGGTGACCAGAAGTCCTTCAGCAAGTAAGAGACAGCTTGGTTAGAGATTTCACCATTTTTTGTTTTCCTTCGCCTCATGCATTACTATGGCCATGTCTTTCCTGATTCATTTTACATACAAATCTCTGAAAGAGACTGAAATTGGTGCTGTATTAACAAATTTGTGCCCAAAACCAATTTATTCACCCAGTATCACCAATCCAGGATGAGTTACCTGTTAAAATGCTTAGTGTAGAACATCATTACAGTAATAATAAAGCACAATCCTAGTCATTTAAAAACTTAATGAAGAATTAGGTAGATATTACATACTCTTCAACATTTTAGCTGGTTACCGAGAGAGGTTCTGTGCCATTACACTATATCTCAGCATTGTGCACAAAAGCTAAACATGGCTGCTCTTAATCTCATGGATAGATTGGAGGAAGCTGGACTGCTCTTACCTGAGGCAGGGCGGAGTTGAGCTGCCTCTGCAGAGCGTCTCGCTCGTGGCTGACCTCGTGCAGTTTGCCCTGCGTCAGGCCCAGATTCTCCTGCGTCTCTCTCAATGTGTCCAGGAGCCTGTCCCTCTCCTCCAGCATGGACACCATCAGAGACTCGAAATGCCCCTCGGAATCCGATTGGTGAGGAGACCCGGAGCCCTGCCCCCCACCATTACTCCCCACATCCGCCTCGCTGATGGTCGGCATCACCTCGCACATCATCTAGGACAGGGAACAGGGACAAACACGGCAATGTGAATCTGTGAATCAGTGTCAGAAGAGATGAATGAACACTGAATGTGTCTATTTGGACATTAGGAATATGATCATTACACGATTTTGTTTATTGCTAGATTACTCAAATTCATACCAGCTATTTAAAATTGTTATTTGGAAATGAGATGCAGACGTGGAAAATAAAATAATAAGTAAAATAAAATGGAATTAATGTGAAATTTGGCTGGACGGAAATGAACATCATACAACTAAATCGTAACAACCGGTCCAGATGGACGATGATAAAGCATCATTTAACACAATGTGTCCCAAGCACTGCTGAATTCCGACTCTGATTCATCAGAAATGGTCCATTCACTTGCTTCAATGGCTCCAATACAAAGTCATGGGTTTTGCAGGTGATGCACTTGCTCGCATATTCACTGACGGGGATTCGTGTGGTGCTCCACAAAAGCCACGTAAAGGTTTAAAAAGAAACGCATTACAAACTGTGTCCTTTTCCAACACAGCAAAAGGTAGATCTGGAGACATTTCTGCTTTGAGATGATTATTTAACAAACACAGAAGGCGTCTTTGCGAGTCGGAGCTTTAGAATAGACAGCGAGTTTTTTCAGTCTTCAAGGTTGAGGACTTTGTGGTGTATCTAACATCACCAGCTGCATTTTTTTGTGTCTTATTATCTTCGAGAGAGGAGGACAATGATGAGTGAACGACTGTTTATACATTATAGTCTTATTTTCTGACAATTATGTAAAACCTGACTAATAAAAGTTAAACAAGTGCTCATAATTGGTTATAGCCAATTTTCTATATGATATGAGGTTACATTCAGTATAGTACATTTGGTGATGTTCAGAATCATTTACATTCATGGCATTTGGCATACACCAAATACACCTTATTCAAGCAACTTACATTGATCTCATACAACAGGACCCTGCTCAAAGGCTCAGCCGTGGCTGCCGGGTGGTCCTCGGATTCGAACTCACTGTCCAACACTGTAACCTCTAAGCTACCATTTCCCATATTGTGCTTATCGGTATAAGGGATATCTATTGTACACGGTATTGTAATATTCAGTATACGGCATTCAGATATTAAATACACAGCATACTGTTAGATCCAGCGACGTTTAATATCCGGCATAACGTGATGATTTGTACATAGTATATTGGGTGATATTTGATATACAATGTATTGTGATATTCAGTATACGGCATATCATATCATATCAGAAAAGTATAACAGCAGGTGTTCAGTATATTGGGATATTATGTGCTACAGTCTTATGCAAAAGTTTAGGAACCCCTGACAATTTCCATGATTACGTGGGGCTGTGTGGACAGTGCCGGTACTGGGAATTTGGTTAAAGTTGAGGGTCGCATGGATTCCACTCAATATCAGCAGATTATTGAGAATAATGTTGAGGAATCAGTTACAAAGTTGAAGTTGGCTGGATATTTCAACAAGACAACGACCCAAAACACTGCTCAAAATATACTCAGGCATATATGCAGAGGAACAAGTACAAGGTCCTGGAATGGCCATCCCAGTCCCCAGACCTGAATATCATTCAACATCCGTGGGGTGATTTGAAGCGGGCTGTCCATGCTCGGCAATCATCAAACCTAACTGAACTGGAGATGTTTTGTAAGGAGGAATGGTCCAAAATACATTCATCCAGAATCCAGACACTCATTAAAGGCTATAGGAAGCATCTAGAGGCTGTTATTTCTGCTAAAGGAGGTTCTACTAAATATTGAGGTGATTTTTCTGTTGGGGTGCCCAAATTTATGCACCTGTCTAATTTTGTTTTGATGCATATTGCACATTTTATGTTCATCCAATAAACCTCATTTCACTACTGAAATATTACTGTGTCCTTCAGATGATATATCAAAATGAAATTGTTGATCCAAACACCCAAATATTTATAAATCTTGGAAATTGTCAGGGGTTCCGAAAAATTTGCATACGACTGTAGTTTGATAGAATGAGACTATGACCAATCTGATACAATATTTTTTTTTCATATTGTTCAAATTGCAATAACCTTTAAAAGAAATGCTTGTAGTCGTCAATACAATATCACGATTAAATAAGAAAGGACTTAAAGACATCTGGATGAGCTGTTAAAAGAAATTACACAATGCTGTATTGGTGTGGTGTCATGTTGAACAAGTCCGTTTTCTTCGTTATACTATAGCTATAATTGACAAAGTCTACATTTTTGAGCATTACATAACGGTCATTTTATCCGTTTACATTCTGCCACATGAATTAGTGTTTTACGACAGTTTAATATCAGCACATGCCTATGCTAGACCCATAAGATATGAGGAAAACTGCTGATCTTGCACTGCTGTTCCAAAGTCCCTCAACATTCCAGAGCAAGGAAGATCTATGAAGAAAATAATGAAAGCCGCTGAGCATTACAACTTCGCCCAAGTGTAAGAATCGGGCTATTTCGTTATTTATTTCCACCACAATCGGCTTGGCTCAGTCATACAAATATAAATTTTAACACCATAGAACCTCAGAGGTATTATTACTTCAGAATCACTGAGCCCTAGATAGAGAGATATATAAAATGCATAAAATCATGAGTGAAACGAAGCAGAATGTGAACACTCATGTACATTCTCAGCAAAATAAAATAGCAGTGCTTCACATGCATATTTCCAGAGAATAATCTATAGCCACATGGGCAGAGCATTGTTCTGCAACTGGCTTTGAAATAATATGTTGATAATGTTCATTATTGTAAAAAAAAAAAAAAAAAAAAAAAAACATAAGTATTTCCACAAGGGGAATACTCCTCCACAGTATACCAGGTACTATTTAAGTTAAAATCAAATGATAGCCTTATCATATTTTTATGATAGCCCTAAAATAACTATGGCTGTGGCTTGCGCTCGCTTTTTTGGCTTGAATAAACCTTTTTAAATCATACGGCATTACGCTTGTCCCTGAGCTCTGTATGTGACATGTGGTCATACAGAATTATTTTTGATTGCTAAATAGCGTCCTGACCGGCAGCAATCAGTCTAGGGCATTGTAGTCTTGCTTCATTTCTTGGCTCACCACAGCAATTTTAAGACCGGTGCCTTTTGTTTTTTTAACAATAGATCAAAGAGGTCGTGCTCCTGTGATACTTTTCTGAGACACGGACTGCAACGGACCAGCGTCCAACCCCGCAATTACCACTGCATTATTCTCCCAAACATGCTTTAAAAGACCTACATCCAATTCTACAGTTAAAGCTCCCATCTGCACCAACATCCTAGAGAGATTTCCCAATATAAAACTACATGATCACACTCACTTTACATCATTCGATTTAGTCATTAAGAAACGTGTTTAATTTGTTAAAGAACATATCTTCATGTAAATATTTTTTAAATTCAATCTTCCCGGCCACATTTTGTCAGTGTACCTCCTGTTGCATGGAGTGATAGTGATCCCGGTTTCAAAATGTCTACTACACAGTTTATACATCTGAAATATGCTTTTGTCCAGTTTTAGATAACAACATGCTACAGTGTCAAATACGTTCCTCTTTGTGGTTTGAAATTAAGTGATGATTCAGACATTGCACAATCTCAATCTCATAGACATTGCTTACTTGTTAGCTTGAGTTAAATCTAATGCATAATGACAAGGCTAAACTAAACACCAAGACACCAACCGTGGCTTAGATAATAGGCTGCCTTTTGAGTAGAGCTTTTTTTAGTAAATAAATAAACAAACAAACAAACAAATAAATAAATAAATAAATGAAACTCTTATTTCCCAGAACGTACATGTCTCAGAGAGCCGGGATTAAATGATAGAGAGGATTAGGGGAAAATCTAACTTTATTTTACCTCAGCAAATGGGCTGTATGCTTGTAAGGAGGTCAAATGCTGAGGGTTTTACACTAGTGATGCAGTGCAGGTGGGGGGATGGGATCCTCTTCACTGCTCTGATTCCGATGAAAAGGAGCGGCAGATGGGGATCTGCAGGACACCTGAACAAGAGCCCCGAACTAACCAATCAGCACACTCCGTGCTCACCTGCGCACTATAATACACAAGCCTTCCGCAGCCAAACCTGTAAAGCTGCTTTCTACTGCTAGGTCCGCTGTGTTAAAGGTCCAGCTGAAGTAACAACACTACAAACATATTTGAGTATTAGATTTGTGTATTAGATTTAACTCTTGGTCAAGTGACAGTTTAAACAACAGAAGGTAAACATATAAAGCTAAATAAATAAATCTTTTTATACCTTTAATGAGATATAGCAACCAACAGAAATGTTTCTGAAAGAAAAAAAAATAAGAAAAAAAAATGCCAATTACCTGCTTGCATAAGTACGTTAGAACTAATACTTTCTTAAAGCACATTTTGCTCATAATACAATTCAATCTTTATAGGTAAAAGTCTATCAACTTGGCGGTTCAAGTCAATCATATTGTGATAGTGTACAGCCATGTTCTAGACATTTCCACAGGCTTCTGATAGGATTTACATCAGGGCAGGGACCGGGCTATTCCAAAACATTGATCACCGTCATCTAATCCTCAAAGGAAAGCGTCAGAAGATTTGTGCTTCGGGCCATTATGGCTCTGGGAGGCAATATTTTCTTCATGTTCACTTGTCTAATAGAGGCCTGCAAGTTTTGCATCAAAATAGATCAGTGTTTGAGCCATTCATACAAACAGCTGAACATACGCAGCCACATAAAACTATGCTACCACCATTATGCTTCACCATATGTATGGTGTTCTGAGTTTCTGTGCCAAACAGAAATTATCTTTTAAAATTATCCTTAAACGTTTTACAACATGGTTTGATGTGATTAAAAGGAGCTTGTTTTATGTGAGATATGGCATCCACCCAGCCACATTACCCCATTGCCAAGCCATATGAAGACCACAATAGATTGCGGTGATGTGCAGGGAGTGACCAGTACATGGCAAATATTGTAGCAGCTCCTGGCAGCCTCGCTGATAAGTTTTTGTTTTTTTTCCTTTCAGCAACTTCGAAGGGACATCCTGTTCATGGTGATGTCACCGCGCTACTCCATTTTCTCCACTTGATGATGTTGATGCTGATGACCTTTCTGGTGCGCCGATGTTTTGGAAATTCTTATATAGCCCTCTCCTGATTGATAGCTTTCAACATGCTTTATAAGCTCTTTGCAAACCATGGCTTCAGCAGCCAAATAAAACCGGTGTCACAATAATCCTTCAGAAACAGCTGATCACAATCATTCCATTGATAAAGGTTTGGTAATAATTCATTTTGAATATGAGTTTCTTTAGTTCATTTATTCGTTTTCTTTTTATTCTATTTGTTGGTCACCTGAAATTTTGTCGGTTTCTATAATAAGACACAAAATCTTGGTTTCGCAGAAACAAAAGCCATTTTAACAGAAATGTGCAGACCTTTTTTAGATCCACTACATAAAACGTTTCCGCTATCAGGTGTATAAAATAATAGGTACCGGCACGGCCTTTCTCCAGCTCCAGTCTGGCTGTTCACAGAGTGAACACCTTCAGCGTAACTGAGCGTCAGGAGGACAACAAATCAAACCATTAGCATGAGCTGCTTATATGTTCACCTGTCTAACACATTCACCTCTGCACTGTAGGGAACGAATGGAACCCCCTGGGTGTGCTGTTGTAGGAAACTAATCACCTCATTCAAAGGTTTTAGGTTGATAGTATCCTATGGTCTGTACCTTAGTGAACCAGTGTTAATGTATTTATCAATAGTGACTTAAAAGCACTTTTACATGTCGCTCTGGATAAAGGCGTCTGCCAAAAGCGGTAAATGTAAATGTAATGTAATCAGTAAGAGAGCGAGTATGATCATGATGCCATGAAACTGCAACATTGATTCCTAGAACAGCAAATCTCTTATAGCACAAAACTATGTTAAAGGAAGTTTCAAAAAGCATCATTTCTGTTTACGAAGGTTTTTCCATATAAAAGGTTCTTTTTCTCATACAAAACAAAGTACAGTGCTAATGTAAACATTAAGGCTTTTTTTTTGTTAACAGAGCTACACTTAAAAAAGATCCTAAATCCAGAAATACTGCTTGTGTCATTGTTTAAAGATTCTCCAGCATCTAATTACATAATGTTTAGGTTTTTAGGGCGTTTCACACTTGGGCCAAATAACACTAGGCTCTGCACCCTGGACCGATGTGGGGCAAGTCTGGGGGCGATCCTTATAATCACAGGTTATTCCGTACGTCAGTTTTGTGCATACAGGCCTATTACATAGGTTTGCAGAGATTTTGGGGGTCTGAAGAACACAGGTTTTAGGATGCACGACATCGTGTCATCACGCAGGAACACCTGCAAACAAAAAGCTTGGTTTGAGGTGTGTGTTTTGCACCACTGCAAATCACCTCATTACAGAGCTCCAGTCCTCTTAAACTCTGCTTTTATAGCTCAATAATCATGATGTTTGCGCATGGGATCGCAGGTATTAAGACTCAAATACGTTGAGGTTATACCGTTATACATGTTCAGATAAACATTAAGAGCTCGTTTTCTTTGCAAGGTGAAAGTCTAGAATGACTAATGTTAATGCAGAAGAGCTGCAATGTTTCCCTTTTTCAGACCACACTGTTAGGAAGAAAGAAGCAGAAGTGTAATCCAAAAGAAAAAGGGGGGAAAAAATTAAATAAAATACATTTCGTATTGTATTTTAGGTTGTGTTGACATCTTGAGCCAAATCTGAACTTAAATGTGATACTTTCAGTTTCTAAGCTATTCATCATTTTTGTTTTCTTTTCCCATTGTACATAATTAAAAAAGAAGGAAAAAAGCTGAAGGGTGTGTACAGCACATATAAAACACTTTCATTCACTGGTCAGGAATATGATGACAGGAAAAAGTAAACAAACCTTTGCCAAAGGCATACAGAAGCACAGAGAACACAGTCGCACTAAATAGATTACGAGATAATTATAGAATTTTGTTCTCTTTCTGTTAATCAGAACAGAGGGATCTCAGGAACATTATTGCAGAACTTCGGCTCTGTCCTTTAGTTCTGGAGCTCAGTCAGCTGCTTGCATCAAAAAGCGCACATGCTCTAGGGTTCAGGTAGAACCGGACAAAGAACACCTCACCTTCCTCGGGTGCTCTAAGACCGGTTGTTTTGGTCCACACCCGTGTGAGATTGCTGTGTTCTCAGCTACCTATGAAAAGCGTATGAGTTATCTTTACCGTTCACTAACTGGCATGTTGAAGCCAAAACATATGTACACAAACACACTTTTGGCAAAAATACAAATAACTCAATTAAAAAACAAAAAATAGAAAAAGATATGTCTAGTCAGTTGAAGACACGCCGTCACATGGTTGCAATACTTCCTCCAGTATTTATATTCTGACTGAGTTGTGTTCATTTTCGAGAACGTGCACAAGCCACAAGCAGAACGATCACTGAATACATTACTATTCAAAAGTGCTTGAATAATTTACACAAACTGCTAATTGTTTATGATACACCACACCCCCTGTCAAACCAAACCAACTGACAGTAGCTTGAACTATGGAGAACAGCAGAAAGTTTCCTTTGTCAACTGTGTAAGGCTTTATCACTGTCGCCTTCACCCTGGTGACTTGAATGAGAACGATACCCTAGGTGACAAGATGCCGTGTTTTTGGAGTCGTGCATGTTGGGGCTGAAGTCAGTCACCTGTGCGTATGGTGCTGGAGTGTCACAGGGTTGTCACACGAGATGTGCCTGATTTAAATTCTCAGATAAAATATGACTGACTTATGGAGAAGCCCTGCCGTTCCTTAGAGACGAAACAACATCCACGATTACGGGCCGTTCACCCGTGCAGCTACTTGCAGCAATAAAGTGACGGAAAATAGAGAGTTGCCATGTTCTGGTGACAGCGACCCTCAGGGACTAGATGTGGATGTGTCTAGCAATACGTTAAATTTGAAAAAAGTTCAACTTTGCAGAAATACACAGCGACACGGTGTAGTGCCTACCAACGGGAATAAAGACAGTCTGTGGCAAAAACAGACTCGTCTTATTCATCTTGTATATATCATCTTGTGCATCTTGACACGTTATTACTATGGCATTATTACCTACTAGACATGTTCTAGTACAGCGACTGGTGAATTAAAAGTGATAAAATCGGTGTTTGTGTGAATGTGAGGGGAATCAACGTTTCACTAAACAGCCCAGAGGTGGTAAAAAAAAAAAATAATAACCCTAAGCAAAAAATAAAAAATAAAAAATTGACATAAATACCACCTTTTCCAAATGAATAAAGACACACCCCCAGAGGCGGGACATACGGTTTAGAGAAGCTTTCATTGGACGAATGCAGGACTGGTACAGTATGAGTCATTAAACTTTCATTTTATTTTAATTATTTTCATTCATATAAAAACATTTTGGTGCAGATACCGATAAGAGAAATACCTAAAAGACTATTTCATTTAATTTGAAATGGTTATAAAACAAAAAGTTGATGTTTACCTTTGTAGCACTGTTGTGGGTTTTTCAGCCAGTGTTTGAAAGTTGAATTCAGATCTAAACACCAGACCCTTCAAAATCACCAGTTTGTGGAGTTTTAACACCGTTTCAGTTGCAGGTTTTTCTCCTCCGATCCATCCAAAAACACCCAGAATCCATCCAAAAAAAAAAGCAGTACGAGGGCCTCAATCCCTCCAGAGTGACATTATTTATTCTCCCAGAATGCTAAACTAGTTAACTAGCAGCTTTAAGAACACATAACTAACTCGATAAAAAAAACTTTAACATGAAATAAAAAACAAGCTTTATATTATCTGTGCTCTAAAATAAAATAAAAAAACATTCTCGCTTATATAAATATGGTTTAAAAAAAAATAAAAAGAAATACATGAACACAATGTTATCACAAAGCTAAATTAGCACCAGTGTTAGCTCCAAGTTTAGCCAGCTCGCTAGCTACCGTTAAAGCCAGACCAAAACACCGGGTTTGGGCCTTTTAAAGTCTTTCTCTTCCACTTAGAGATCAATAAAAGTGGGACTTAAGGCGCAGAAAATCCAAAAGAAAACCTCAAAATCTGAAATATAGAAATATTCAATTTCTAAATCCTAGAGTTTTGCTAACAGCTCCTGAGCCACATCACTGAATCCGTCCAAAGGAAGAAAAGCAGCTCGGTGTAATGATCCAAAAGGAAACGTCGGGGCAAAGGGATGACTAAAAACTGTACAAAAATCCCAGCTGAACAAGAAACAACGCTTTCCATCAAACGAATTCGTTTCGGGTGGAGTTTCTGACGTTAAATCCGATATGTGATGGATGAAATGTGCGAGTTTTGTCACTTTAAAAACTGGATGTTAGCCCCTTTTTCCCGGTCGGTGTTCTTGTTATCTCCAGCAGGGTTGCCAGATATCTGGATAGGCTGTTTCCACTCAGTCCTGGCTACGTCACACTGGTACCGGAAGTCCGGAAGTGAACTTCTACGGATTTATTATTATTATTTATAATTATTATTTATAACAACAACATTATTATTATTATTATTATTATTAATAATAATAATAATAATTAATAATAATAATTATTATTTTTTTGTTATTTTTTATATTCAGCAAGGACCTATTTGTCCTTGCTGAATATATCATTCCAGAATTTATATTATTATATATTACTATATATATAATAATATATTATTATATATTATTATATAGGTGAATTTAACTGACCTTTGCTGTATGTATGAATGTGTTTAATGGAACACATGACAGTGTTTTACTAAATTGATGTCTAAGCTGTTTCCCAGTCTATAGCAAATGACATCAAGTGTGACATAATGTGACACCACTAGCTTTAGCAGAATACAGTGAATTTGTGAATAAATTCCACAAATAATTGTTTTTCTCATACATTGTCGGCCCTTGGCCACTCTTCGTTTATGACGTTTCCAACAATCCACACTTCACTTTTTCAGTTCAATCTGAAAGTGCATCACTGACTTTCTTGAAATGCATCAAATAACGTATAAGTAATTTGCAAATTGGGATGCAGCTCTACACAAGGCTTTCGACAAGGCGTTCCACAAGTATTAATGAAGTCAGGTACTGTTGTTGGGTGAGGAGGCCTGGAGTGCAGTCAGTCTTCCAGTTCATCCCAAAGGTGTTCGGTGGGGTTAAGGTTAGGGCCCTGTGCAAGGCACTTGAGTTCTTCAACTCCAACCATTGCAAACCGTGTCTTCACGCAGCTAGCTTTTTGCACAGGGACATTGTCATGCTGGAACATGTTTGAGCTTCTTAGTTCCAATGAGGAGAAATTGTAATGCTACAGCCAAAGACAACTGTGGAGCAGGATCAAAATTTTTACGGAAGTTCACATCGTCTACCATGGTGGTGTGATAAGTTACTACACCAAAGTGAAATATTTTCCCGTAACAGCTTGTCCTGAAGTGTCCTCTTACACACAGGAGTTTGTCTATTTTTATTCTATTTACCAGAAATCGTGCTCTTTAACCACATATAGTCATGTTTTAAAGCAGTTATTTGGTTCTCTCTCCGGTATTACTTTTTCTCTTTCTTAGAGTTGACGACACAAAAAAGAGCAATTCTCCTAACAGAAAGGTTTAAGATATAAACAGTATGATGATTTATATATATATATATATATATATACCCACACACATAAATTACCTGTGTTTTTTACTCTTTTTTATTATTATTTTAGTTTACAAGTTACCAATTGTGCTTATAAACAGTCACATTTGTGTCTGGCATATACTCTTGTTGTAGCATTGCTGCATGAGCCCTTACCCTTCAATACACTATATAGCCAAAAGTATTTGATTACCTTAACATAAGTGACACCCATATGTGATTCTGCCCCACAAAAAGTTGTAATGGTACAAAGTTGGATGTCTTTATATGCTGACTTAGAAGCCCAAACATGTTCCAGTCTGACAATGAACCTGTGCACAAAGCATAAAGACATACAGGTTTGTAGTTAAGAATTAGAGTGTCCTGAAAAAAGCCCTGAACTCAACCTTACTGAACACCTTTGGGATGAAATGAAACACCTCACCCACATTATTATAATAGAAAATATCGACTGCATCTAACAATGGATGCTAATCCAGCATATATGTGAGTGATGGTCAGGTGTCCACAAGCTATTGGCCATTTAGCATACGTGCATTTTCCCTCATCAAGAACTTAGTCTGACATCCCATGAATGCTTAGCAAAATGTCTGATGAAGTCTAATGTGATTAAAATTGTTCTCCTCAACTGCTTTGAGATGAGCTGAGATCTGATCTTCACTGCTGAGTGTCTTTAAAGGGAAGTTTTAACCATAGCAAACTTCATTTCACAAATATAGTAATAAGATGTTACTTGTTCTGTATTGAATTTTTACAAGTTAGCATCTTCTATTCGCAAATGGATATATAGACTTATTATTATTATTAGTAGTAGTAGTAGTATAAGTAGTAGTAGTAACTCTACAGTAGTAGAATTAGTATTTCTAAAATCTTATTTGATTTTAATGCAAGTATTCACTTTTACAAGTCCTATTATTAACCATGTGATGCGCAATCTGGCAACCACAACCTCAAGTTTCCTGCTGGTCTGAAACGTGATGACGTCATCCCCAGGCCCTTATGGGACGTGCGGAAAGGAGAAATGCCCCGCCCACAAGAGCAATCTGAACTATTATTTATCAGCACTAATGTAAACACACTTAATCGTTATCCTCAGATTGTACGTGAGCTCGGTTGTTTTTGTGGAACTTAAATGAAATACACATTTTTAGAAACAGCTTTTACACTTTATTTTAAAAGTAGTTATTGTTAGAAATGGATTTTCTTCTGCATTTTTTCAGCAGATAAACATATCTATATGGTATATAATGACTGAGTGTACTCCATCTGTTGCTTTGTGTTTTGTTGCCCCCCCATTCCCCCTAACACCCCATTCCCCCTAACAACCGCCTATTCCCCCCTAACACCCCCCCCCCCCATCCTTATTCTACGAACACAGCAACAATTCATTTCTTATGTGATGGCCAAAGTATATGTACCTATAAACTGGCAACAGTGTCGAATTAAAACGTTCATAGTATAACATATTTCGTACAAATCTGAAAAGTAAAAAAAAATAAAAAATAAGATTCAGGTACCAAGACATGTAGAGAGGCTTTTGGTGAAAAGGTCAACTTGTTTATCAGACAATATAAAATGTTAAATCTTGCTTTTTAACTGCAGTCAAAATATAAAACATTTTTTTATATACATGTATGCCATCTAGTGGGCATACATGTGACTAGCAATTATTTATTTATAAAAAAAAAAGGCCGATATTGACTTATACATTATAGCAATTGAAATACTACTACTACTACTCCTATTATTATTATTATTATTATTATTATTATTATTATTATTATTAATACTAATAATAAATAACTGTCATCATGATAACCATCATTGTCTTCATCATCATCATCATCATCATCATCATCATCATCATCATCATCATCCTAAATCTTATTAAACTCATTATGATCAACAGCTTCTTGATCATCATTCATCTTCAGAAAACACAACACTGGTCAGTTTTCTCCCCATTTTCTCCCAAAACTGGTTAAAGAATATCATCCGTGTTTTAAATAAAATTGAAACACTTAACTCTCTGAAATTGGAAGAATTAAGAAATATTTTTGACAAACTTTGTTTCACTGGAGTATCCAAATCGTTAACATTAGTATACAGTTTTATAGTTTTTGGTTTTCAATGTACAGGTAACCCCAATAATAGTTAGAGACATAAATCCCAAAATCATCATTTAGGCACCAAATTCCCACCCATGGAGTATGTTTTGGCTCAGTACTCAAAACTGTCATTAATCTAAACCCCTGACATTGAGCAATAAACAAAGAGTCTGTACCATATTTAGTCCTCAGCAAAATAAACAAAAGGCTAATAATAGATTCAGGTCATTGTTGGTCTATTCTGGATAGAAATTGCAAACCAAGCTTGATGGTTTTGCCATACAGAGCTGTAATTAATATAAACCCCTTTTTGTACTGTATATAGCTCTTACCAGTATTTAACAAACTATTACTAGGAACTGAGAACAAAGGAAACAAATACAAACAATGACGTACAGAGTTGTTCAAAAACTCAGGGCTGGGTCCAAAAATACAGGATAAAAACAGAAGCTAGACAAAGACTATCACAGCAACACCACCAGTCATGGCAAATTAAACCCAGGTATATAGCAGAAGGGCTCAAGGTTTCACAAATATCCAAGCCACCAAGTCCATAGGACAAAAACATAGTTGGAGTCTAGGTTTAAGGTCTGAAGTATCCAAAATAATCAAAATCGCAAACCCAGAGAGAATACAAAAGGCAAAACACAGGAAAAACTCAAACTCAACGTAAACCGCACACCATGGTCTGAGACAATGTCCTCACTTAGGCCATACAGCTTGAAAAGAAGGCCTCTGCAGTTCCCATGGCTTTGGGTAAGAGGAATTAGGGAGCAGACTTTGGAGAAGCTATTGACCAATATAGTGGTTTAGCCCTGCAAGTTGGGCAGGTCGGTCAAAAAATCCATTTATATGTGGGACCACAGATGTTGGGGTGTGTCCAATAGCTCAAGGAATCCAGCGGGCAATTGGTGTAGGGTGAATGACAGGAGTCGACAAAAACTTTGATGTCAGATTGACGAAGGCCACCAGAAGCCGTTCTGGGCAGTTTCTGTGCTGTTTCGATGAATCCCTGGGTGATCTGAGCTGGGGTTCTCAATGATCCATTGAGTGGTGAGAAACCTACTGTCTGATGGGAGGACACTCTTGGCGAAGGCTCTGCCTATTGATCGGACAGACGCAATGATGACTGATGGGGGAATCATGGCTTCAGAGTAGGAAGAAACTTTACAGAGGTTGTGATATCTGGAGTGAGCATCTGCTTTGCTGTTCTTAAGGCGGAAAGTTGACAGTAAATTGGAAACAAGTGAAAAACAGTGAAAACTCCAGGAAACATTGCAGCTCCTTTATAGTGGAGGGTACAGGCCAGCCTGTTACTGCTTGAAACTTGCTCGCACAGGACAGTGCGTACATGGCTGACATGAATTTATTGGGTTTTTGAGTAGATTATGTTATGTTAGATTATTAGGCAATTATACAATGATTCAGTAGGTTCCTTAATATATCATTGATGAAGAATAGGAAGACAGCTAGCGCATGGGTTAGGGCATATGGCATTACCAAGTATTCATAGTGGCCTCTTGTCATGACAAAAGCTGTCACTCGTCCCTTCCCTGATTCATATCAGGTTATAGGTGCTCCATAAATCCAATTTGGTGAATAGTTAGGCCATTAATAATTCCAAAACATACATGACCAATAGGAGAGGGTAAGATTACCAGATGGTGACAGAGTTCAATCTGATAGTCAATACATAACATTACATTTACATAGCATTTGGCAAACACCCTTATCCAGAGCGACTTACATTATCTCATTTTTGTACAACTGAGCAATTGAGGGTTAAGGGCCTTGCACAGGGGCCCAACAGCTTGGTGGACTTGGGATCAAACTCACAACCTTCTGATTGGTAGCCCAACACCTTAACCACTAGGCTACCAGATGCCCAATACATGGACATAGGCTGCCATCTTACTTTTCCACAAAGAAAAACCCCACCACAGTCAGGGGACATTATACATTAACAAACAGCTCGGTAAGGCAGCAGAATTGGCAATAAACAATAGCAAGAGCATTGTTTATATATCCCAAACTGTGCAAAGAGATTTGGTGCCCCAGAAGTGCTTATATTCAGGCAATGGCTCCCTCTGGCAATGTGGAGGGGGAAGTGCAGCAGGAACTGTTACATCTATCCATGTTAAAATTTTGCACATTATTTGATTATCCAAATATAAAGCCTTGTTAATTCCTGAAGAAGCCCCTTTAAATATATCATTAATCATGATAATCATATATTAAATAATATAGGGCTTCTCACACCCCCCTTTCGAAAAATGAATTGCCCACCCTAACTTGGATTGTTCTGTCTAATGAAAAACAGTTATAAATTCTGTCTTCTATTCCAATTTTCTGTATTCCAATATACTTCCTTCCATATCATATCATATCATATCATATCATATCATATCATATATGTATTCTCAACCATTCTCAACAAAAATAAACCACCAACCCCTCTTTCATTGCTATAGCTTCCTTGACATCTATTTCCAGCTTTATTAATGAATCCAATATTGTTCTGCTACCATTTTGATAAGGGGATTACAATCACTTACATTCCAATACATAATACAGTCTATTTACATAATTTTCTCCATCAACTTAAACAAACTAGATTTAATTGCTATTGACCTATAATTCCCAGCTGTTAATGAGTCTTTTCCTTGGCTTAGCCTTGGAAATTATCATGGCATGTTTCTGTAGTCTTGGCAGCCTTCCTTCTACCCATGTTATTGAATAAATCAATTAGGTTTAATATCGTCTGCACGTTTGTGCATAATATATATATCTATACTATAATATATACTATATATGCAGGCATGTGGTAGCCTAGTGGTTAAGGTGTTGGGCTACCAATTGAAAGGTTTGATCCCAAGTCCACTAAGCTGCCACCGTGCAAGGCCCTTAACCCTCAGTTGCTTAGTTGTATAAAAATGAGATAATGTAAGTCGCTCTAGATAAGGGCGTCTCCTAAATGTTGTAAATATATACATAGATAACATTTTATGTTTTCCTGGTGCTGTTTGTCCAACACGGCATAAGTTCCCATATCTCAAATGCAGCTTTTTTCTCTTTCTTTCATATTAAACATATTGATGTTGCAGAAAAAATGTTTGTAGTTCTTGACAAGAATGGTTTAAAAACTTGTAACTCATTTTTTCTACACCATTCTTGACAAGAATGGTTTAAAAACTTGTAACTAATTTTTTCTACCTTGCCTGTTCCTGTGATTAGTGTTATTCTTCCTTCACCTGATAGTACCATTATATTTATTCCTTTTTAAATCCCAATTATCTTACTTAATTAATTAACACACCTCATACCTCAATTCTGTTTTCTTAGCTATAGAGGATTTTTCCTTTTGATATTCCACTGGTATCACTGTTCTGTTACTACTTTTAATACTCTTCATTTCCATCATACTTTTAATACTCTTCATTTAATTCCATTAGCACATTCTCCACTCCACCATGGAACAACCTTCTCCCTTCTATTTCTTTTCACATTGTGGAGTCTTCTGCTGCTTATATTCCACTGAACTGTCATCTTCCACACTATATTACATCTTGCAGTTATGACTATGTTTCTCAGAAGTTCTCAAATTTCCAGCTTTGCTGCATCCCTTTGCATCTCTATACGTACTCTATACAAAGTCCCGCCTTCTGCGCTACGATTGGCTGATAATATTTCGCCTCTGGGTTTCGATTGGTTAAAAGTTAGCCCAGGCGAGAAATCCGCCAATCGGAATTTGTTGAATGACTAATCCCTATTGCTGAAACAATATAACAACAGTATAACAAAAAAAAACAAAAAAACAAAACAAAACAACGCCTATCATAACATAAGCATAGACCATTTGGATGTAGTACCAAGAATTCACGCACACAAGCACGCCTACACACACACGCCTACACACACACGCCTACACACACACACACACACACACACACACACACACTCCTCTGACGGAGCAGCACACACACCAATAGCAGAGGGCCCAGGACAGGCAATAAGCAGGGAGGGACTTCCTTCAGGTCCTCTGTAGCTTGGTGACACGTAACTAAAGCTAAAGGTGTCGTTCAAAGCTAAAAGGTCTGTTTTATATATCTATATATCTATATATCTATATAAAGTTATTATGTGTATTCAATTTGGACACAAGCTAACCACTTCTGTTTGTTTGCTAGATACAAAAGCCAGTTAGACCCTTTTGTTTACTTTTTTGCAACTTTTTTTTTTTTCAGGCTGAAAGTAAACAGCTGTATGGGAAAGTTTTTCTCCATCCTGGGAATGGATATTTCACACCTGAGAATCTGCTTCTGTTTCACCCGGAAAGCCTTGCTTTAATATTCAGCTCTTTGGAATGTAAAGCCCATAAGAGGGCAAAGATTTGGAGAAAGTTGTTGTATATGTTCAGTGTGGAGAACATGGGCAGTGGGGTTTGCTCCAGAAAGCAAAGGAAAATCTTCCAGTCGTTGCTTTTTACCACTGTGGTTTTTGTCCTCATTTATGGAGGAATGATTTGGTATGAAATGCACCAGCAGCTGAAGAGGACAGAAGCTCTGGCTCTGAAATACCAGCAGCACCAGGAGTCTCTCTCAGCCCAACTACAAGGTATTCTTCAGTGTTTCACAAGGTCATGAAGAGATCTTTGTTTTTTTTATTTTTTGTTCTAGTCTGTACTTAAAAAGTGATTAGAAAAAAAAGATTTTTGTCTTCAGAAAATTTTATATGAACGATTTCTATAATCACTAACACGATGCGCTTTATTATCAACAGGTAGTCGGTCAGTTTTTCCTAAAAAAAAAAGTTGACTTTTTTCTTTAAACATAAAATGACCAGCTCTTAAATAATAGCTGAGATATTTTTTCTACGTGCATAGCACAATAATGCCAGAACTATTAAAAAAAACATGCAGAGTTTGCTACAGAAATCTTGCTGGTAAATTTATTTTATTTACTAATTGATAAAGCATTAGGCTTTGTATAAATTTCACATGAATAATGTAAACCTTCATTCATCCTTTCATCTTCTGTAACAAGTTTTTCCTAGTCAGTTTTCCTCCTAGTCAGTGTCCTAGTTTTCCTCCTATGATTTGGAGTTTATCTTGGAAACACAGGGTTTGAAGTGGGATGTGCTGTCTGTTCATCTCAGTGCATCATACACATATTGCACACATGCAGACATCTGCATCTAGGGGTATTTTAGAGTAGCCAATTTACAAACCTAGAGGAAATTCACAAGCATGTGAAGAGAACATATAAAACTCCACACAGACAGTAACCTGTGCTTTGAACTATACCAGGGATTTGTGTAATCATGATACCATTTTATCATGTGTTTATGCACTGATCTACAGAAAACTGAAAATTACAGAAATTATATTAATATAATTAGAAAACTGAAAATTACAGAAATTATATTAATATTATAATATAATTAATATTATAATATAATTGTGTAGTTACATTACTGTGTGTGAGGAGGAAAAATACAAAGTACTAAGAACATAGAATCTCCAGAATATTATAGTATAGACTTCTAAAGGCAGCATGCAAGTGCACAATGTTTTAAAACATGTTTTCTTCCCATGTTTGGTGTCTAGAAGTTTGGTGTCTTTGATTGTTAAAGAAAAAACTCTACCCTGCTTAGCACTTAGTGTTTCTGGAGATAAATTGTAGCTGTTTTTGAAGTTATAGTTGTGTACCTTGCTGACACTGCAGGAACATTACACATGAAGTGTATCAGCATTTGATCTACTTAAGTAAAACATAAGGATGAGGAGGTAAGAGCTGAACAGGCTAATGCCCACTTTCCACCAGAAAGAGCCGGGTGCTGGTTCAGAGCTAGTGCTGGTGCTGGTTCGAAGTTGGTTCCACTGGCGAGCCTTCCAAGAACCGGTTTGCCTTTCCATGGGCTAGAAAGCCATCACAGAGCCAAGTCTTGTGTCACTGTATACAACGTTATTGTAACGAGGAGTCGTAAGACGGATGATCCATTTGCAGCTTTTTTAATAAAGACAAACTCGTAGTCGTACAGGCAAGGTCAGGGCAAATAAACACAATCTCAGAGAGCAGGCAGAAATTGGAATTGATAAGACAGGCAGAGGGTCAGGGCAGGCAGCAAACAATCATAAACAAAACACAGAGTATTCTGGAGACGCTTCTCGGTGTTGGTGTTCGGTGGGCGTGGGAGGTGCGCTGACTGTGACAGTTATACAGCAACGTTAGCACAGCAGCGGCAAACACAAACACAACATCGACAATGGAGGATGTAGCTTTACTGTTAATGCTCATGGCTTTGCGAACCTACACTGACATCCAAACACGGCGAATCCTGATTTAAAATGATTTTAAAATGACGCTAACAACGTTTTCTTTTGTCTTGCTGGTCACAGTAACCCCGCCCCCGGCCCCTGACAAAAGCCGTTCTTAAGTCTAGACCAGCAAAGTTTTGGTGCTACTTAAGAACCACTTTTCCTGGTTCAGAGCTGGTGCTTTGGGTGTCGAAAAAGAAAGAAATTATTTTAAATTAGGCTCTGGCTCTGAACCAGCACTCAAACTGCCTTGGTGGAAAAGGGGCATAAGGGACTAAAGTGCTGCTGTGTTAATCACTTTAGGTAAAGATAAAGCAAGGGCTAATTAAAGTGATAACAGGCCAAGCTGTTGATAGTGTACATTTAAACAAATCTATTCAATTCAGAATGTAATCTTTGTCGAAGGACATCAACAACAGCAAAGTTTAGGGTCGACTCTTGAAAATATCTTGAACTCATGTATTTGTATATGAATAAATTTGATTGAAAAATGTGTATTTGACTTAGACAAGTATACCTGTACACTTTTTCTCAATTATCCAATCAGCCAATTATGCACCAGTAGCGCAGTGGGAAAAAAATCCTGATGGTACAGATCAAGAGCTCAAGAACATCAGAAAGAAGAACAACTGTGACCACTTTGACTTTGATTGTGGCATTGATATTGGTATCAGATGTTGGCTGGATTGAGTATATCAGTATACCACTGCTGATCTCCTGGGATTTTCATACACTATCTAGAGTTTACACAGAACGATGCAGAAAACATTTCATGAGCAACCGTTCTGTAGCTGGAAACACCTTGTTGATGAAGGAGATCACAGGAGAATGAGCAGACTGGTCTGAGTTGACAGGAGGTCTGTAGTAACTCAAATAATGACTATTTACAACCAAGGTGAGCATAAAAATACAGACAGCATATGATATTTTATAAAAGATTATAGTATTATTTGCTTTAGCTCAGTCAAAATGATTATAGTATTATTAATATGATATTTTATATCATATTTTATATCATATGCTGAAGTTTGGTCGAGGAACTTGAGGTTGTGGAACTTAGGGTTAAGGACATCTTGCTTACTTCCAAATTAAAAAGAGACATTTTTATGTTTTTTCCTAGTCAGAAATTCTGATTTAGGAGATTTACTTAAGGCGAGCAGAACTTAGCTTATTCCTAGTATTTGTTAGCTGAATTAGCAACAGTTTATTAGCAAGCACTCTCGCTTAGTGTCCCCCTTCACTGAATGGATTTTTTACAGCTGAAAGGAATATTTTTACAGGATAAAATCCACTAAAACACATAACTCACATTCCAGACTAAAGAAAAAAAAAAAATAATGAAAGAAAAACGGAAATGAGAACACTGTGAAGTGCTAGCACCTTAATTAGCAGTGTACCTGAGTGACTGTTTTGTAAGCTAGCATACTTTGTTACATATAGTTTCACACTCTCAGGCATACATAATTTAATAAAATCTCTCTCTTTGATAACTGAAATCAACAGTCTTAACATTTTTTGTTTAGTATATGGAGATATACTCCTTAGATTCTTGTGACCTGGGCTAATATAGTGTATATGCTTGGTGTTAGAATGCTAGATAGGATGTGGATTTGTTCTGTAATGTATCAGCCATCACTCTTATATTATCTTGTTTGTAAATGTATTATTGTAGATATTTTTTGTGGTTCCTTAGATTTTTGTGCTGAGTCTAGCTGGACTGGTTTAGGATTATAGAATAAGGTTCCAGATTAAACATCTTAATCATCTTAACCATCTTAACATCTATAAATGAAATGCACATTTATTTCATGGTCTTTTTGTTTTTTCATATTTGGATGTTTTATATTGGACGTTGTGTGGTTAAAGTCAATATCAGTCGATTTTATTTGACATTTTTCAAAATAATTGTAGGATGAAATGAATTTATTTCTGAATTTAGACCTGCAGAATGCAGTTGTACGACAATAACAGTACGATAATAAAAGTTTACAGGGCATGGGGAATTGAGATTTAATCAGATATAGACAATGAATGAACGGCAACATCTTTCTGATTTCCAACATGAGGGAATTAGCCATGCTGCATGGCAAAAAAAGGACTATATATAACTGAACTACAGTTCATATAACATAACATAATATAACAACAACAACTCGTGTGTATATATATATAGTCACAACCGGGATGGAAGGAGACAGACCCGTACGCAGGATAGCTTCAAATGAAGGGGGTTTAATAAATAAAGAAGACATAGACAAAAATGACGATAAATGAAACAATACAACTGACGACATTTAACAGAGACTAGACATGACAAGGGGTACACGCAACTAATGATCCGCACTGCATTCAGCAACGCGGCTAACTTAAATACAATTAAGACAATGATGACAATGAGGAGCAGGTGTGGTGACAGGGAGGAGCAGACGAAGGCGGGGCAGATACGTGACAACAACAACAACAACACATGGCCAAAAGTCCGGGCTGAATCATGACATATATATATGTATATATATATATATATATATATATATATATATATATATATATATATATATATATATATATATATATATATATGTATATATATATATATATATACATACACACACACACAGGAGATCAAAATTAGAGAACAATTTATAAATTTGTGTAGAGAACACCTTTTCTACAAAATAACTAAGACATTTCAACAAATCACAAAAAACATTATTTTGCAGAAAACACACTGATCAAAATTAGTGAACAACAATGACTGTAGCATGGAAAAAGATTACAACAGTCAGAAATTAGTTGGAAGTGTACAGGCCTCTGCTCTGAATGACTTCAGCACATCTGCGGCCACAGGACAGCACTAGTCTCTCACACTGCTCTGGTGTGATTTTGGTCCACTCTTCTTCCAGTCTCCTCCACAGTTTGGTGACTGTAGTGGGTTTCTTGGCCTTAACTTTGTCGCCAAGGATTTTCCAGAGGTTTTCTATTGGGTTGAGATCAGGACTCTGGGCAGGCCATGTCATTATTTCAATGTTTTCAGTTTCAAGGAACTGCTTTACCCGTTTTGCTGTGTGACATGGAGATTTGTCCTGCATGAACACTGCGGGCTGATTGGGTGATGAACGCAGGGAAGGAACTATATGTTGTTGAAGAAGGTTCTGATAAACATTTGCATTCACTCTGCCATGTAGTTGTACAGTTCCTGTATAAGAGGCCCAACTCCTGCTGCAGAAAACATGCCCCAAACCATGACACTTCCTCCTCCACTTTTCAGTGACTTCTTTACACACTTTGGGTTCAGTCTTTCTCCAGTTTGTCGCCGAACATAATATTTCCCATCGGACCCAAATAAATTAAACTTGCTTTCATCACTGAAGTGAACTTTGGACTAGTTCTCCTCTGTCCACACAACATGCTCCTCAGCAAAGCTTAGTCTAGCCTTTTAATTCTTTCTGCTAATGAGAGGTTTGGTCACTGCAGAGTGGGCTTTCAGTCCAAATGCTCTTAAACGTCGAGACACTGTATGACGAGACAGATCCTTTACACTGTTCAGCGCTGAACTGGTGAGCAATTCCAGCTGCAGTGTGGAAATGATTGCCCATTGAGATCCTCCGCAGTATCCTGTCCTCTCTTGTATTTGTCATCCGTGGGTGACCAGCCTTCTTGGGGGACTTGAATGAGTTTGTGATGTTGCAAAGATTCAATGTTCCTGAAATCACAGATTTGGAACGACCAACTTGTCTTGCTATGGCTGATAGGGTCATCCCTTTGGCCTTCATCTGGACAACCTGCTGCCGGAGGCTTTCAGTCACTTCAGAACGGCTCACCATCTTGCAGAGTCAGTGAAACTGGAAGTTAGGCTTCCAGTTAAATAGGGGTTGACAGATAATCAAGGAAATTAGCACCAGGTGCCAGATTAACACCAATAACTGGGAGGTATCTGAAAGTGTTCTCTAATTTTGATCAGTGTGTTTTCTGCAAAATAATGGTTTTTGTTGAAATGCCTTAGTTATTTTGTGGAAAAGGTGTTCTGGTAGCATGGTATAGACAGGACAAAAACTCCTTCAACTGTTGAACAGTGAAGATGACATTATTTCAGAATTGTACAATTGTATATAAATTGTTCTCTAATTTTGATCTCCAGTGTATATATATAGTTGTTGTTCTTTCAGTTACTCCCTTTCTGGGATTGCCACAGCGGATCTTTTGGACTTCATGTTTGATTTGGAAAATGCCCTTCCTGACGCAACCCTCCCAAGTTTTATCCGGATTTGGGACTGGCACTAAGTGTTAACTCCTCAGTGGCCGGATTTGCTTCCCTGCCCAGGAATTGGACCCAGGTCGCGGCAATAAGAGCATGAGCTCCTATAACTAATATATTGATATACTGTATATGAATAAAAAAACAGTGAATTCTGCTGCATTCTGAATTCACTGCACTTTAAATTCATAGGTCAGATTAATAGTAATTTGCAACAGAGCCTATTTCCTGTTACTGTTACTAATCATGGATATTTAAAAGTAATGGATGGATTGTGACCAGGTCATTCATTAGACTACAGCAGAGAATAAAATTTTCACCTGAATGTAACATTAGAGTTTGAGGAAAATTCAAAGTGTATAGCTTAATTGTTCAGAGTGATCAAATGTGTTGTAACATTAGAATTTAGATCAAATACCAGACTGTCAGAGTGAAGTTTATAGCATTATCAAATATGCTACTTGAATATGACTAGTGCTTTATCGATTGTGTTGTATTTGGATATGGGAGTCGAACATGTTTGTTTTATTTTCTTTTTTGCAAAGCCTACAAATAGCTTAGGGTGGATCCCCCTGTTCATTTGGTTGAAACAAACAATGTGCCAAATGGCTGATGTAATGTCTTTAACATAAGTATAATCATCTGTATGCATATGTTCAAAGATTCAGTAATTTGCTTTAATTTTCAACAGTTCTGCAATTTTAAACCTTCAAATCGTACATAGTTTGAACATAGGACAGAAAGAGAGGGTAATACTGACTTTTAACAGCCATGTACTTTTATATGATAAAAGTTACTTATTACTCATGTTGATCTAAATGAGGATCACAAAAACTACACATTTAGGCCCTTATGACTTTTCACATATAAAAAAAGTAATGGAGGAGCCTGTCAGTAGGGTAGTGGCTCACACATTGTGTTTTCTTAAAAATAGCCCAACTCACATTGCCCATTCAGCTGTTGTGTTAAGCCCAAACTGGAATGTCTACAGCTACTGTATAAATGTTTGCATGTGTGTGTTCTTCTTAGTCGTAGAATGTTTACAATATGTTTTTCCATCTTTCTCTGCCTGTAGTGGTATATGAGCATCGGTCCAGGCTGGAGAAATCGCTCCAGAAAGAACGACAAGAGCACAAAAAGTCTAAAGAAGGTACATGTTTGCATGTTATTTACTAAATGTCACAGCTGTTGTTTAAAAATTTTAACATATTAAACTTCTTCCACATTTTGATACACTGAAAGTAATTTACCAGTCCGTGTAACAGTTATGTCCTCAAAGTACAAATTAAAGTAAGTCTTCTTGAATTTCATCTTTTTAATTATCGGGGCCTAAATAACAATTGGGCCGACCTGACTAATTTCTGTAAATGAGCAAATAACCTCAGGTGACAATAAAAAATAAATGTAGTCATTTTGCACAAAAAGTAAACCAATATTCAGAACCAGGTAGAAAAAAGTTCACTCTTCCTACTTCCACAATTATTAAGAGAGTCATCAGCAGTTAGGTGTTACTAATAAAATGCACAAGATTAGTTAATCAACAAGAAGCATGTCTGCCTCTATAAAAGCAGAACTTTTAAGTCGTCTGGACTGATCATATGTGTCTACCTCTGACAAAGAAGAAATGAATTAATTGAAATCAAATGAATTCATTGCAGGGAATTTGGATAGGAAAAAGACCTTCTCTACAAAACATAATATGGCAGCCTGACTATCTTATGCAACACTGAACAAACAACAAAAAAATCTGGGACAGTGTCTTTTGCAATGATGACACCAAGGACACCACACACTGCAATGTTTGGCAGAACCAAAAAGAGAGTATAACCACAGACACCATATATATGCTGTGAAGCATGGAGGGGTGATGATTTGGGCTTGTTTTGCAGCCACAGGTCCTGGAGGACTTAGTCATAAAGGCAACTCCACTTTATTCCAGAATACTCATGCGATAAATGTGAGGCCAAAATAGAGACCTACAATAGGAGAAATATCCTGAACCCATCAGAAAATATTACATCTAAATGGCTAAAAAAAGTTTTTGGAATGGTCAAATTAAAATTTAAACCCCATTGAAATGCTGTTGCAGGATCTTAGAGAGTGCTGCTTTAAAAAATGCCCTGAAACATTTCTCCAAAACTACATGAGCGACTGATAAACTCCTGCAGGAATCATCTATTTCAGCTACTTTAAATATTCGTTGCTAAAGAAAAATGTTACAAAATTCTAGGGTGTACTTATTGTTTTTCCTCTACCTGGTTTCTGAATGTTGGTTTACTTATTGGTTTACATATCGGCTGGTGTTTAACTTGGTGAGGACCACACATCTGTTATAATGTATAGACCCTAAATAAAAACACTGCTAAATAAAAACACGGAATTGAAGAGGGTGTACTTTCGTTTCTTCATGACTGTGTATTCAGAGCCTGTTGAATAGAATTACAGGAGGACACATAAATTGTACTTCCAGAGGTCCCAAAATAATGAATAAACATGAACAAACATGCTCCCATTTAAAACAGTTCAGCTCAAGCCCAGCCATTTTTAGGGTCATGATTGAGGACAATGTCCTGTCCAGAGACAAGCTGTTTTGTGTTGAGGTTTTGTTCAAACCGACCATCAAAAATACCCTCTCTAATGAATATGTTTTTTTCATTGGTTGTTGTGTTAAATCTTACCCATGCTATTTTCCGATTCACTATTGTATAGCCTCTTTTTTTTGATTGGCTGATAAGTGTCAGGCTCGACTAAGAACTGAAACGCGCTTGATTCCTGCCCGGTTCCATAGAGACAGCGGTGCGGACAGATACATTTTGGGCGCTGCAGCATATTAAATATATGATAAATAGTCAAAAAGTTTTTCTGCGTGAGAAATACAATGTGTGGTGGGAGAGTGTGACAAAAGACCGAAATGAGTGACCGTCAAACTCAATGCGTGACACTTGACAGCCCTGATGGTGTCTTTCATATTCAAAGATTAGTGGTATAAAGGGATACCAAACCAGTTTATTAACTGTGAGTTTTAATGTCATGGAATGTTCATGAGGCAGGTTAGGTTATTAGTTATTCAAGTCAATTCAATTCAAGTTTATTTCTATAGCGCATTTTACAATGGACATTGTCTCAAAGCAGCTTTACAGAACATAAACATAGAGCAGAAGGTAAACATAAGAAGTATAAAGAATTAATATAATAAAAATATATATGTATGTGTGTATGTATGTATGTATGTTTGTATGTATGTATGCATGTATGTGTGTATGTATGTGTGTGTCTATGTATGTATGTGTGTATGTATGTGTGTGTATGTATGTATGTATGTATGTATGTATGTATGTATGTATATGTATTTATCCCCAATGAGCAAGTCTGAGGTGACTCAGGCAGCCGTGGCAAGGAAAAACTCCCATAAATTGGTAAGGAAGAAAACTTGAGAGGAACCAGACTCAAAGGGGGGCCCATCCTCATATGGGTGAAACTAGAGGGTGTGATTACAAATATACAGTCAAACAAATGCTGTATTGGTGTAAGGATCACATGGAGTTCAGATCTCCTCTTCGTATCACAGAGTCCAACTGGAGCTGGTAGATCTGTAGATGTCTCAGGATTCTCACAGAGTCAGCCTCATCTCAGTGGAGGTCCGAGATCTTCATCGCACGGGAGACGAGTTATAGTCCTTATGGTTGAATCCTTCGATCTGATTGGTCAGAAGGGGTGCATTATTTTTGTACGTAAATATATAATAGGTCTACGAGTATTAATGCGCTTGTTCTAATATGTTATTGTTTCTTTTGTAACAGCTCCTACACAGAGATGCTACGTGTAATAGAGGACTAATTATAATGGAATTAAAAAGAACAAAGAAAAGTTTTCATTGCTGACCTGGTGACGTTTTGTTAGGAAACATTTATTTAACCTGTCCTGGAGTCCTGGATGTGTGTCACAGTGATTTGCAAACGTAAACGGTTTCCAACAGGAAAGTCATAGGATAGGAATTTGGGTTCTTTGTAAAATAACAAGCTGTATTTTTTTTGTTTTTTTTTTTGAGGAAAACAGACACAGAGAAAGAAAAAGTGTGTGAGAGAGAGAACTTCAGAGAGACAACTGTTTATCACACCTATTACATAAGCGATAACAGTAACTAACTTTACTCTCAGCATATTTCACAATTATTTTAACATTTTTCTGTAACCATAAATAATTTCTTATTTATTTCAGGTTAATTCTTTTTGTTATAAAAAGGTCTCTGTTTTTTAACCTGTGTGGCATTTTATACTTTATATACATGGATACATATACATATACATGGAATATATTTATTTTTATACTACAGCTGTCTTGTCTTTTCTTTTACATTTTTGTCTTCCTTTTTAGATTATCTGGTTTATAAACTGGAGGCTCAACAGTCACTGAATAAGGAGAAGGTGAGGCGTGAATATAATTGTGTAATTGAGAGTGTCTCTGTAGGTTTCTTCGTTTTTTACTCTCACAGGTTGTGTACATTGGCAAGTATGTTGTAACTACTTGTTTCAAAAAAGTACATTATATGAAGCTCATTGGGTTCCAGTGTATAGCAAGTTTACAAATAATTTTTTTATTGTAAGGTTAATGTAAGAATAAAATCTTGTTATGGTTGTTTACTTCCCCAAAGATATGTGGGTCAGGTCATGCTGTTATAATAAGATAATCATTGTCTCGGTGTTTTGAAACAATCTTAGAACAGGTACAACCCCTAGAGTTGATTATTTTCCAAAAACCAGTCACTTCAGGATTCCAAAGTTGTTTTTTGTGATCGTTGCAGCTTTGATTGAAGCTTGATTTTGCTGCAGCTTTTTAAAATTTTGTAATGCAGCTTGCAAAGATTTTTGGTCTTTTTTTGCGGAAGACTACTGAGCTGGTGAAACTGCAAGCACACGATTCTTCTTTTAAACTCCTACCAGTGAGGACACATATGTAATAAATTTTCATGAATAGAAGAGGGCTGTGGCTGAATGTTTGTCATGATGATGTCATGTCACATGACATGTCCTGAAGAAATGCAAGCTGCTTCAGTGTTGGTTTAATTTTGTTGCTTTGCTTCAATCAAAAAAAACTGTTAAATCCTGGAGGGACTGACAACACACTCTGCATTTTATTATTACGTATTAATTATTTCAATAATAACATAGCAATTTGCCAATACTCATTTATTCATTTTTCACTAATCCAGGTAGTTACATTTAATGTTGCACATTGTCCATGATTGCTACAAACAGTTGTGTCCTCACCAGAAGCTCTTATTTCTTTCTCTCACTTGAAGTTAATGAGACATAAAACCTACAATAACAAAAGGAAATGAACCTTTACTGTCTACAGTTATTATAGGTTTTTCTAATAGAAAAGATAACTTATTAGAACAAGTGAACTGGTAAGTCTCTGAAAAATTAGATTGGAGAAGTCAACGGCACTCAGAGCAGGTCAGCACTCAGGTCTTTACCCGGAGCTGCCTGCTCTAAGCAGGATTTAAGATACATTTCATGAATACTGAGGCTTCCGACACCCATATAAGAGGTTAATCAAGATGTGTGAGTTAAAGTAATCTAGTATTTCTCTAATGGTACTGTATTAATAGCAGTATAGGGTGTGCACACTGTTCTTATCATGTTCTTGGTGTTATTCATCCACAGCAAGATGCCAGCAGCAGGTTAAACTCTATTCACACACAGCACCAGATGCTCAAGGTCAGTGCTCTATCTTTCCTTCTGTCCGTCCATTTGTCCGTCCTTCTGTCTGTCCGCCTGTCCATCTATCCATCGATCCATCTAAGTGGTGTGGACTTTTAGCCCATCATGTTCTTTTCAAATTCTTTTATATCCAGCACTAATAATTTTATATTGATTCAAGAACAATTTGTTTCTTTTGAAACCCGTTAGAATGAACACATCAGTATACAACTGCGGGTTGTCTTACAGCCAGAACTGCTGTCAAAGCTGAATGGGAATCACTTTCTGACCAGTCAGAATCCAGAATTCAACAGTGCTTAGGTATAACAGATTTTCACATCCTGTGGATCATTACTGTATGTGTGTGTATCCTTGTGCTTGTAGAATCAGCATGAGGAGTTGAAAAAGCAGTTCTATGAGCTGCAGGAGCAGCATCACGCTCAGGGTGAAGACCACAATAAGGTTCTGGATGAACACCAGCAAAGATATGAGAGATTACAGCAGACTAAAGAGATTGAGCTCTCTAAACTCAAAGGTATCACTTCATCATGCCACTTTCTCTCTCCCATTACATACCTTACGCTTTACTCTACTTTCTCCCTGTGTGTAGCAGATATGTTCACAAGTAATAAAATGAATAAAATAAAACAAGTTATTCAAGTGTTACTCAAGTGTTTACCTTAGCGTGAAAATCAAGTCCTGAGTCTTTACCTTATAGTCCAATTCAAATCCCGAGTCTATATCTTATAGTCCAAGTCAAGTCCTAAGTCAACACAGTCTATATGAGGATTATATGGGATCTTTAACAATATAGCAACAATAAAGAACAGTATTGTTCATAATAAATGGGGAAAACCACAATAGATACACAATTTTGTTCAAGGTACAAGTATATTTTTATTGATGAAAAGGCTGAAAAGAACATTAAAACCTCCTATGTTTTGTACACTTTTTACACACATAAAGAAACATTAAAATCCATCAGTTATAGAAATGCACAAACATTATTCTTAGTCAATAGTAATATCTACTTATTAGCGACCACACAAAAGCAAATTAAACTTCTTTGTCTGTAACTCACACTGTGTTATTAGGACGAGTTGCATGCCATGCGTGAAGTCTTGATTTTTTATGCAACTTAACTGTGACTTGAAATCTCTCCTGTAGAAGGTATTTATAACCTACGGGAGGAGAACAGGCAGCTGAGGAAGGCTCATCAGGAGATCCATGTGCAGCTTCAGGATACAAGGGTAAGGTCTTGAGGCATCGTGGGTAATGTAGTTTGTGCTCAGATTCTCCATCCAATCTGAATGAGCTTGAACTATTTTGCAAAAATGGTTGGGCAAAAATTTCACTCTCTATATGTACAAAGGTGGAAGAGACATACCCCAAAAGACTTGCAGCTATAAGTGCAGTGAAAGGTGGTGCTACAAAGTATTGACTCTGGGCTGAATACAAATGCACAACACACTTTTCAGATATTTATGTGTAAAATATTTTGGACACCATTTATCATTTTCCTCCCAGTTCACAATTATGTGCCACTTTGTATTTTTCTATCGTATAAAATCCCATTAAAGTATATTTTGTAAAATGTTTTGCGGTTGTAACATGACAAAATGTGGAAATGTTCAGTGGGTATGAATACTTTTGCAAGGCACGGTATATATAAATGTATATGACAATAACAAAATATATATAAAATATAATTATAAATTATAAAATAATTAAAAATATAGATGCAACTTTATGTCCAAAAAAATGTTTTTTCCTTAAATGCATTGAATTGTCTCTGTGTTACATACATTTTAATGTCTAATTCCATCCCATTTACTGACAAATGGTCATTACTGCATGTTCTCAATGTTGCTTTATATTACACAAGTATTGTCTGATGTGTGACTTGTCTAACTGTTGTGACTGAAATCAAGTTTTGTGTGAAATGGCATGAGGCTGGTTGACTTGTGCTGATTCTCTCTTTAGCAACAGCACAAGAGCTTAAAAGCAGCCCACGATCAGCTTGCATTGACCCTGGAGGACCACAAGAGTGCACTAGCGGTGGCTAAGGTGTGTGGGTGTGGGTGTGTGTGTGTGTGGGGGTGTGTGTGGGGGTGTGTGTGGGGGTGTGTGTGTGTGTGTGTGTGTGTGTGTGTGTGTGTGTGTGTGTGTGTGTGTGGGTGTGTGTGTGTGTGTGTGTGTGTGTGTGTGTGGGTGTGTGTGTGTGGGTGTGTGCGTGGGTGGGTGTATGTGAGTGTGGGTGTGTGTGCATGCCCACTAGAAGTCGACACTAATACTCATTGAAGACCTGCTGCTAGTAATCCTGCTAATGGCACTAAACATCTTGGCACAGCTATACTGATATTATATATATATATTTTTTTCACTCCTTATTTTCTCTTTATTTCTTTAGAACAGGATAGCATTATTGACCTGTTTGGAGTACAGTATGTCCAGCAGTGTCATCAGTTTGCCTTTATCTTTCTTCTGCTTCCGTTCATCACCGGAAGTGAAATTATGGAAGTTCGAAAGGTTTACATTTGGCTGTCAGTCAGACAGGATGTGACCATTAGATAAAACCTCAAGCACTACTGCTAAGTTTTTGTGTAGAAATACATGTGGCTTGTAAATTTGTTTGAGAGATTGATTTTTTTTTTAACTGCCTCTGGCTTTTTCCCCCAAGTGTTTAGTTTAGCCAAATCTCATATTTCTTTTCTAAACATTTTGCTACAAATAGAATTCGTCTTTTGATTTTTTTTCATTGTCCTCTCATGCCAGTAACCTGTCACCAGCTTCACAACATCTAACAATAGTGTATTATTAATGTTTGGATTTTGTGTTGAGAAATCTGTCTGAAATGTTACACATGGTACATATTGCTGCTTATTCAATTTACACTGCTATCATGAACTAATAAGTCACTATTCCTAGTTTGTACTTCATAATCAGCCCTTCAAATTACTATACTAATCACAGAGGTTTGAGTCTATAATATTATTTATAACATTTTACTCTTTACTTTATAGATTTCATAATTGTAACTGGTCCTACGCACCTTAATATTTGATGTTGCAGTTAACGTGAACTTGTCTCCAAAGAGAAATTACAGTATGAGAGTAACACAGCTGTAGGATTGTTAGTGTTTACCATGGCTCTTTGTGGCTTGTAGGGCCAGGTGGATGAGTATAAGCAGCTGAAGGAGACTCTGAATAAAATGCCGAGCCTGAAGAAGCCTGAAGAACCTCAGCCTGCTGTGGCTCAGATCAAACAAGCAGAGCAGCACCAGAATACAGAGGTAACACACACACAAATCCTAACAATCTCCATCATAAACCAATAAAAAAAACAACACTCTAAAAACTTGACACTCTTCTGCAAACACTAGTTAAAAACTTGACACTCTCCAGCAAACACTAGTTAAAAACTTGACACTCTTCTGCAAACACTAGTTAAAAACTTGACACTCTCCAGCAAAACACTAGTAAAAACTTAACACTCTTGTGCAAACACTAGTTAAAAACTTGGCACTCTTCTGCAAACACTAGTTAAAAACCCAGCACATGCAAACAAAAAAAGAAAAAACCCAAGAGACATCAACAAACATCAATACAAATCCAACACTCCCCAACAAACACCTTTAAAACCCAACAGTATCCAACATATAAACCCAACTCTCTCCATCAAACTCCAATTAAAAACCTAACCCTCTCCAACAAAGACAAAAAACCCAACACACCCTAACATACACCAATATAAAGGCAACCCCCAACAAACACCAAATACAACTCAACACTAGCCAACACAAACTGTATAAACCCTGCACAAATACAAAAAAAAGCTAAACTCCCATAAGCAATAGTAAAAACACTCCAATAAACTCCAGTAAAAAAGACACTCCAGTAAAAAAAAAGAAAAATCATTCTGCGAGAAACACAAACAAAATACTACTTGCTATATTCTGATCTTAAACAAAAATCATATTAATTTCAGTGCTGATTTAATTTTTTTTTTATCTGCATTCTTAGCCATAATCAATCCACTCACATTCATACTTATAGTCGATTTCTGAACTCAGGTCTTGTTGGTGTCTCTGTCTGTAAATGGTGTCTTGACAATTATTGCTGTCCATATTTTGAAATGTTCCATTTTCCTTATCACCATGGAGCAGCGGGGGCAGAACCGAGATGAGGGAAAAGAGGAAGGAGCACAGGAAGAAGAGAGGAGGCACGAAGGCTTGGATCGGCCTCATGCAACAGAACAGCGTGATCACCTTAACCATGAAGAAGAAGAAGAAAAAGAAGAAGAAGAAAAAGAACCAGAACGAAACCTGCCTGATGAAAATGCATTAGAGAGGGACAGTCACGTTGCACAGCCGGTCAGCAAACAGATTTTAGTTTCTGTTCATTTGTTATTTCCACTTTCACCTGCCGTCAAGACAAGTCCTGAGCATGGAATTGGATTTCAGGGCTCCGCTCTGCATTAGGGTTTTTTAGCTTTGACTACTTTATACACCTTACGGCTGTTATGTGTGATCTGGCCAACAGGACAACAGGGTGGGAATGAATGTTGTACTGATGATAATGTGTGTGTGTTTATAGGTGAGTCCTACTCAGGGAAACCACATCAAATCTGCCTACGAGCAGCAGCAGGAAGAGCAGCGGCGCTTAGCTGCACGATTGGAGGAGGAACAGCAGCAGCTGCTTCAAAGACAGGAGGAACTGCAGAGGAAACGGGAGGAGAGAGAGCGAGTGGCGAGACAGAGGGAGGAGAAAGAACGGCTAGAAAAGGAAAGGGAGGAGAGTGAACGGCTGGAAAGGGAGAGGGAGGAGAGAGAACGGATGGAAAGAGAGAAGGAAGAGAGGAGGCAGCGAGAAGAGCAGCAGCACAGGCAACGCTATGAACAGCAGCGCCAAGCGGAAGAGATCAGGTTCTGCACAGTACACATTCTGCCCAGTAAACAAGGGATACAATACTTACTCAACAATAACAATCATGTATTGGAAAATATGTGATACCACATGATGTTGTGTGACGTAAACCTTTTTAAAAAAAAAAATTGTTGCTCTGATGAATAGATAAGGTGAAGTTTGCATGTTCTCCCCGTGCCTCGGAGGTTTCCTCCGGGTACTCTGGTTTTCTCCCCCGGTCCAAAGTTTTTGTCCGCAGTGTGTGATTGCGTGAGTGAATAAGAGCGTGTGTGTGTGCCCTGTGATGGGTTGGCACTCCGTCCAGGGTGTATCCTGCCTTGATGCCCAATGACGCCTGAGATAGGCACAGGCTCCCCGTGACCCGAGAATAGGCTGGATAAGCGGTAGAAAATGAGTGAATGAATGAATTTATTATAATAGCTTTTAATGATTACACTCACTCATACTGCTCTGCTGAGATATCCTGTAGGATTAGCATCTAAGTCAGGGTGTATTCTGCATAGTGTTACTGGGATAGGCGCTGGACACTTTATGACCATGTCCAGAATGAAGTGTTCACTGAAGCTAAATATATAAATATCTAATGCATGATTGTATCAATTGTATTTCTCATTCAGGAAAAAATCACTGTATGTAAATATGGAGCCTGAGGTTGCCCACCACGAAGAAGGTAAGTGATTGTTAAACACAATGCTTTTATTATTATACACTACGAGTCCACATTTCTCTTCCTGAAAGATTCATACATACATAGTTAATTTAAGCATTCTGCAGAATTCAAGTAAAGAAAACAATATATGCTTCAATCATCATACTAGACTCATGTCCGGGGGCGTGGTCTAATATTCAAATTAGCATGTTTGACGTGACGAGCTTCTTTAAGCATGCTAAAGCCTCTCAAACAAATAATTTGAACGCAGAGATGAGCCACACTGTTTAACTCCACATCTACAAAGCTGTCTAGTTATAGAATGATCACAGCAGGCTGTGTTTGCTAGTAGGGTGTGTTTGCTGCTATGGTACCGTAGGATATGATCAGCCACTGACCTCATTGTTGCCTTCTTCGAAACAAAGATTAAATTGTTTTCCCGTCTGTTAACCTCCACCTATTTATTTCATCCTTGTTTTTTTTTCAACCCCTATGATCTTATAATCTTTCTAAATCATATGATACTGTGTAATTCACCACTGTTCACACTGCTATTTTTGCTTCAGCAACTTTATCTGTTTTTGACTGAGCACATGGCATACTAGTTTAATATTTTGTTTATTGATTGATTGACTAATTAATGGTTCAGTGTACAAAAAAGAAGAGGTTATTATTTATGTATTTATTTTATTTATTTATTTATTTGTAATTTACTACGTGATCTCAGACACGGCTTTTAGCGTGTCTTAAGGTGCACCCTCTCCTCAGACGCTGACTTATAATGAATATTAATAAACATATTAAAATCTTCCCAGAAATTTATGCATCTTTTGTGGTGGACTCTGTAGGATTTACCTCCTCATCTTACAAGAAGAAATGCACAGACCATCTGCTGCTGAAAATGAGAGAGTGTTTCCTGTTAAGACTGAACGTAACCGCATGTCCACAGTGATGATAATTGTCTTTTCTTTCCTTTTATAGAACATAATGTCCATCGTGTGGAAGTGCAGGGGCAAAAGGAAGACAAGCCTGTGCATCATGAAGAGGTAGGGGTGTTTCTCTGAATGAAACACATACATAAAATACACAAATAAATACCTGAACACGTATAACATCGAACGCATACACACTATAGTGTAGCGCTTGATAGACATGATTTGGAATCGCACTTAGCAAACCATGGAGGCGGACATCGATCCTGCAGACGATCCCAACAATCAAGGAGAGGACGAGTTTGAGGAAGCTGAACAGCAGGTCCATGAGGAAGAGGAGGACGAAGAGCCGGTGCCTCCCAGACATGCTGACACACACTTGATCAAAGGGAATCAGCAGCAGGCTCCTGCTGATGAACAGCTGGTGGTGAGTCTAATACAGAGGGGAGGGCAGTCATGGATTTTATCAGATAGCATCTTCTTACTTAAAATCACACCTGCACGCATAAATAATCCTGATTTTATTCTAATTCATATTTTATCTTGTTTAATATAAAGCTAGTTTTTGTGTTATGCTGTTTACTTTAATACTAATGTGATGAACTTAATTAGCATTTTGTTCTACAGAAATATAGATCAGTTAATGCTTGCAGTATCAAGAAATATACTAAACTGTGTTGTGTGTTTGTGCAGATGGCAGGAAACCCAGACCAGCAGGAAGACAATATGGAGGAGCAATATCAAGAAGAGGGGGAAGATGAGGTCTCTCTCTCTCTCTCTCTTACACACACACACACACACACACACACACACACCTTGTAAGTAATATTTTCGTGCATTTGTGTCTTTCTTCTCAGGCTCAGGAAGATTTGGCTGTGGATCAGCAACAGGAAGAGAGAGGAGAAGAAGAGGCAGATCCTTACAACGAAGAGAATGGAGAGCAAGTATGTTCTCCTATCCTTTCATTCATACAATATTTGTTTCCTGTTGTGGCACCAGCTCTCTTTTTTACACTTAAAACAAGTCTTGATATTGATTTATTTGACAGATTTAAGCTTTTTTTTGAACCATTAACTGCCATTCGTCCTGCTTGACCCTACAATTATTAATCTTCTTCTATTTTCTGATGAGTTCTGGTAAAATCTTTACTTTAAAACTATATCTTTTTTAAATATCGATGAGAATTTGTTTGCAATTGTTCTTACTGTGTAATTCTTGTTTTTTAGTGATATTCTGTGTTCTTTATATTATATTATTTCATGTAGACAAAGAATTAGAGATTGCAGGGTTTTCTGAGGTTTCTTTTTACTCCAGTGTCCGTCTTCTTATTTAATCAGTAAAAGCTTTGTACAACTTTTGGTTTATTATCCAAGTGACACACCTAAGACATTGGCAGCTTTTTATACTATAATTCAGAACTTCAAATTCAGAACTTCAGATATCCCCAGTGGGATATCTATGATTTACATTTAGGATTTTTTTTTTTTAACAAATATACAGCTATATATTCAAAAATATATACATTTTAATTACATTTATGGTGCGCTAATACAACTTATTATATTATGCAAGTTATTATATACAGAACTATGAATTAATGTAAAAAAAAAAAAAACACCCACATTTACACTTTATTTTTAAGTCCATTATAGCTGAATTTTTTTTAAATTTATACACATAATAACATACTGAAAATATGAAAATGCTTTTGGGTTAGGGTATCTAGGCAAAAGCCTATTCTCACAAAAATATCACCTCAAACCATGTGTCATAATGTGCTATGGTCTGATGAGACCGAGGTAAAACCTTTTGTGTATAATTCTAAAAGATGCTTGGCACCAATTCAGCACAGCACAGCTTATCACCCAGAAAACACTATACACACGGTGAAACACGGTGGTGGGAGCATCATATTATGCAACTGCTCAGTTATTATTTTAACTGAGTCAAAAATAGAGGGAAATATGGATATCTCTGTATAAAATACCAATCTTTTAGCACAAAAACCTGCAAAATGTAGGCATCCAGGTTATTGTTGTTAAGTTTCACATTATATCTTGAAAAGTTTGTCTTGGTTATCTTTCGTGCATTAGAAAACACCTACAATTTCAGCAGGTGTGTGTATCTTTTATACACGCAATTATGCACGTTCTCCCTGTACCTCAGGGGTTTTCTCTAGGGCCACCAGTTCCCTCCCCTATGTTCCCTCCCCTAGTCCATGGACATGTGTTGTAGGCTGATAAGCATGTCTAAAATTGAGAATGAATGGATGGATGGATCGTTTATATCTACTTTACATACATGATGATGTACACAACTCTAAAATTGCCCTGGCTACCACATCAAAATGTTTTTGTGCTTGTGCTTACACATTTGTGTGTGTTTGTGTGTGTGTGTGTGTGTGTAGGATGAAGCTAGAGATCAGAAGGATAGAGGGTCAGAGAAACATACCGCCAGAGAACCGAACGAGGAGGAAAACTATGAGGAGGAAGAGGAGGAGCCAGAGGAAGAGGCCAATCACCGGGCAGAGATGTGAACCTTTTTTTGTGTCATTTTTGTTACTGTAGCGGGATTGAACTGTGTAAAGCAGCGATTCCACTGGAACTATCCTCTTCTTTTGTGGTAAGACATCCTCGAGCTGGACCTACAAGACTGATCGAAATCTGCTGAACCGGATAAATATATATTTCTGTTCACTGTGCCTTTATTTTGCTACTTTGTAAATTTAGCACTGTATAATTAGAAACCTGAGCATTCTGCTTTTAAACAGTCAGGATTTTAGAACAACGCTGTAGACAGAACGATTATTATAACTTGTTTTCCTTTTTTTAGCTTTTTATATGGCTCTTATGTTTTTAAGAACCGTCAGTGTCACTACATGAATGTTTATTATTTGTTGGCAGATGGGTGTTGCTAATGATCATATTTTATTTTATCGTTAGAAGCGTTGAATAATTTTTTTGGGTTAAGACATAAAGAAACTATGTTTAGCTGCTACTAACTAAAGTAGAGCAAGTCAAATCTGAGATCTTTGAAATTTGGCTTTTGGGTCACATTTGAATGTTGTATTTCTGTCTGTTTTTCTTTCTTTCTTATTTCATATTGTGTTGAACGTTGGATCCGTAATTACTGTGGAGTGAGCACAGTCAAGTCTCCACTTGGGGCCTCAGAAGTCTTGGATAGAAATGTAAAGCTCATGAGAACATACTGTGTTAATGATGACGTTGAAACACTCAGGCCCTGATTTAACAACAAGAAACGCATGCTAATTTTGGAATGAAATCCTTTTCACGGTCTCTGTTTAAATGCAATCAGAGGTGTGAATATGTGACAAAAGTATAAAATGAAACCTATATTATTGCAGTAATCATTTTGTAAGCATATATCATTTTGATCATTTATGAGCTACTAAAGCGTAACGTTTCTCATTATTAACCTAGTATCTGGTATGGAAATGACAATCTACTCATGCAACTACCACTTTTTGTCAGACATTTCCTAAATATTGTGCGCCACATGGAATATTCAGAATCATATCAAAGACTCAAGCCATGATGGAAACCTGATCCATACATCTATGCTTTTCTAACTTAAGAAGAATGATTTTCATATATGATTAAGATTAAGATATATATGGGGTTGATAAAAAGTCAGTTATCCCTCAGAAATGTAATGATATCACACCAGGTTCCATCCTGAGGTCAAGATAAACTTGTTAGTTTTTAGTTAAATTTACAGGCAGTTGCAATCAGTAAACTTACGGCATTAAAACATGCTTTACTAATGATTCGTTAATCAGTGGTTTAACAGTAGATCTACTAACCATGGAGCATTGAAGAGACTAATTTATTCTCAGTCCCAGCGCAACAGATCACAGGATGTCTCAATTCTTGCCAAGATGTATTCTTTGTCCTTCTCTCTATTTGAGTTCTGTTGCCCACGGTAGCTTGACAAGATCGGATTTAACGAGGACACAAGTCCGTTCTTTGCGTCCATAGATAAGATCTTGCATCGACTCTGTTAGCAGCATGTACCTGTTTTTGCAGGTGTTATCAATATTGTTTAAGTAAATCAGCACCTGAGTTTTTCTGTTCAATTACATCTTTATCTCTAGTCACTCTCTACTTGTGAAAATCTGAAAATCTCCCACTACAACTCTTGGTGCTTTCACTGCTATAGTGGAGGTCTGTGATGGATTGGTGTTCTGTTCAGGCTGTATTTCTCCCTCGTCTTCTCAGTCCCAAGTTACTGGTTACTCTATATGAGTGAATCAACTAGCATTCAGATGTTTAGCAATTAGAGTTTAGACAGCAAATCTGTCTAAGCAAATCTTGGCTAAAGGAATGTTTACATTTGAATTTTTGGCCAAACTAAAGGTTTAAATATCCTCAGCTTGTGCACCAGCATAATTACTCTAACGACAGGTGTGTGCCAACATTACACTATAATAATATATCTAAAAATAATTCTTTATTATTCAGAGTGACGCTTCCCTCTGCCACATACAGTGCAGAGCTCCTGTACTTAAATTCCTCCAGAATAGGATACAAGACCTTGTCTTTATGCTGCTTTCTATATGTGACAGAATTTCTCTGGAGAAATAATCCTGGCCAACAGAATCAAATACTGCATCCCTGCACATTACATGTGTAGATAATCACATGGAGTTATGGAGTGAGTCATGGAGTGAGTCATATACCGCTTAAGGTACCTGTTAAGAGAGAGATAACTCTGCACATATATTTGAAACCTATTTAAAAGAAGCACTGCCAAATCCTACCATAACGTCGCTGATTATTATTATTTTATTATTCTTTTATTACTATTATTATTATTATTATTATTATTATTATTATTATTATTTTATTATTCTTTTATTATTATTATTATTATTATTTTAGTTTCTTTTTTTTTTCTTTTTTTTTGCTGTAGTTTATTCAACTGAATACTGAACCCATCTTACTGGTTTGTGAAGATGTTTAGGCTTTTGAATGTGTTACTACAAACTATTTTATTTATTTTGCCAAATCTTATTATTGTTATGATGATGAAAATCTCCCTTCATTGACAAAATGCTTCTTTACTTTATCATGTGTAATATTTTACCCCATGAATCTGCCACATTTATTACAGTTTGCGATGTTGCGAGAACAATCTTTTAGGCAAAGGTTAATGTGTTTAATACACTGTATTAAAATAAGACACTTTATATATGAAGTAGGAAATGTGCTCATTTTCTTTCACAAAGCGCACACATACACACACACACACACATACAAACAGTCATGTTGTTGTTACACACTAAATGGTTGTACGCTGAACCCCTGCTTATACTGTATGGTAGATGTGCAATCCATAAAATGATGTAGATACAGGTCTAGAACTGGACAGTCTTGTTTTGTTTCATTTCTGCTGAGGAACACAGATGGTAGAGTCAGATTTTGGTGCCACAGCCTGAATGAATGAATGAAGCTGGTGGAGGTGGTGTAACAGTGTGGGGAATGTTTTCCTTGCACACTTAGGGTCAAAGTATTGTAACTGTCCATGTCCGCTTTTCAGTGTTCTTCAGTGATCTTAGTTGAATAGAACACCTTTGGGATGTGGTAGAATGGGAGATTCACAGAAAAATGCACCCTGAAAATTTAGCAGGAATTGTATGATGTGTCATGGACCAGAAACTCAGTGGAAAGTGGAGCCACAACATTTTTCAACATTCTGATGTTTACCTGAGGTTGTGAATATTACTTGAAGCTCTTGACCTATATCTGTGTGATTTTATGCATTAGGCTGCTGCCACATGATCGGCTGATTAGATAACTGCATGAATGTGCAGCTGTACAGGAGTCACTAGATCTAAATAAAATCTTAAGAACCTTGTGATGTTTTCGAAAGAACTTATCACCATCATCTCAGTCATCTTCACAGTATTCATCCTCTCACAGTACTGTTTCAGAGACTTGTATAATCTGTCAACACACACTAAACCTGCTCTTGTACTTTTTGTCCTTTGATTAGTTATTATTAGTCTGTGCACGGTGGAATAAGTGTTATACAATATGTGGATATGTAGGTCTTTTTGTTTTATCCTTTTTCAAAGAACTTCATATCATCTCTCCTACATTATCCTTAGATTTAAAGATAAGGATAAAGATAAAGAAAAACTAAAATTTATTCATCAGCTTGGCCTTCGATAAAGTAGAGAAAGTAGGTGTGTGTGGGTGTAAATGCGTATATCCTTTCTCTCGGTGTCCTAAATTGTCCTGTGTCCGTGGCTCATGTTTCAGTGGAACTGATATCGATTGCGAGTTTTAGACTGAAATGCTGAAGTGCGTATTAATTAATGAAGCGCTGCTGAAAGGATGAAGCTGCTGTCATGAAAGGCATTCTGGTCCATTGTGGGGGGTCTTTTGAACACTTTCGCATGACCAGGATAAGCTTCTTTCTGTGATAGCTAACAAGACTGGAGCCTCTTTTGAAATCTCGATCCACTCCTCTGTGCAGAACATTAGAAAAACCTTTATATCCTTAGGTTTGTGTGTGTTTTAAGTAGGGCTCGAAACCTGATAGAGGCTGAAAAACATTTATTTTGACTTCTCTTGTGATGGAAAACCAAAATATCACAGCTTCAGATTGTTGATGTAAGAATAAGATGTTTGGAAGGATACAGCATACTGACGTACTGTAGTGTATCTGAGGATCCTTGACTGACTCTTTCTGCCTCTTTTCAATTCCTGCCCAGTTCATATTTGGCTCCACAGACACGTACACCTCAGGCTGTACTCACACAAACACACCTGCTTGCTTTTGTAATTGTAAAGAGGTACATGAGATGCACACAGTTTACTGGTCCACAGTGGGTTCAGATATGAAGTAACACAGTTTTGATTGACGGGTGCAACTTTGATTAAAAAAAATAATTTTTGATTTATTAGAAGGTATTTTTAATATTTACAGAATTAATTAGTTGCATTAATAATAATATGAGTAATAATCTTAGTAGTAAGACAAATGTGTATGTGTGTGTGTGTGTGAGCATGAGTGTGTGTCCAAATGTGTTCAGGTTCAGATCAGGTGCAAATGTTTTTCATATTTGTTTGAAGTTTGATCTATGTTAGGCTACGTACACACACGCAGGGATTATAGCGCTGCAACTTGTGAAAGTCACCGGGAGTAGTTCCTACAAGTGGTTGCCATAGTAATAACGTTTCTCGGTCACACAAGTAGCATTTGCTCAACTTTGTCACATTTCTGGACGCACCTAGTCACCACCCTTAAAGTCCTTAAAGACTAATACTGAACTGATACTGAAATGATTAATGTAGTAAGCGAACAGATAGCTATGATGATGATAAAGGATGCAATCTTTGATAAATATACTAAACTGTGAACTGGAATATGACAGGATGCAGGTAATAAAAAATAGAGGGCTTTATTTTGCAATACAAATTCTATACAAATAGTGCATTTCAGAAACGGTGCATTCTCATTTCTGTAACAGTACGTTAGAAGACATCATGGCTTTTGCTGCTTTCTGTGCATTAGGCTGAAGATCCTCTCTGAGATCTGCCAACATCACAGAATAATGCAAAGCCTGGAGGATTCTGGGAAACGGGGAGGCACAGAATCTTCTGGCAGCTTTGGGATGCCATCCAGGACTTTGAGTTTTGGCAAATAGGAGAACACACTGTAGAGGACAAAAAGCATAATGAATGTCACAATGAGTCAGATTATAGTATATTCTCAGTTTTATCCATAACAATTTGAGAGGAAAAATACAATTCTGCACTGGAGACTAATATTAACAATTCAACAAAGATGCATATTTGTATATTTCTAATTTGATGTAATAATTAATTCTGCTATTTCTGTGAAAAGAAAACTATTAATGTATAATACAAACAATGTAACAGCCATATGAGACCTCTTGAGATAAGTATGTACTGTTGCACATTGCTGTTGAATTCTCATAACTGTTTCAGAATTCTGCCTGTTTCTGGTCAGAAGGTGTTGATGAATTCCCTGTAAAAGCAGCTCTGACACAAGTTCTGTCTGCAAGGCAAACCAGAGGTCGAAGGATTGTAGATACCTCTGTGTGCTTAACACATACACACAATGACCTCTTTTCTTCTCCTCTCTTCAGCAGTGTGGTACTGATATTGCTCTGATGTTCCGGTTTATCCCAAAGGGGTTCAGTAGGGTTCAGGTCAGGTCTCTGTGCAAGACATTTGAGCTCATCCAGTCCAAACTCGACACACCATGTCTTCACGGAGCTCTGTGCTTTGTGCACATTGTCATGCTGGAACTTGTTTTGGCTTCTTAGTTCCAGTGTAAGGAAATTGTAATACTACTGCATAGAAACACTGCTTCAAACGTACTTATGGATGTGATGGTCAGGTATCCACATACAATGGGCTGTATAGTGTATTGATGCACTCATTTTAATCATTTGTTTCTATAGTAACAACTTATATATGTACAGTATGAATCGAAGTAGACATCGTAGACATGTGGTGAAAGCTGCACATGAACTTATTTTAAAAATGTGGGCAATTATTGATATGTTTTTGGAGAGGGAATGTTTATTTATTTAACTTTTATTTACTGTAGTCTCATGGCTTTTTTTTTACAGTCATAAATATCGCTGTAGCTGTTTTCTGACACAAGAAACTGCAGTATCAGGCTTCACATTGGGCCACATCAAACTACCCGATGATTGATTACTTTACTATAACGCCGTGCCACAGTATGACATGAAACATGGGTGGATACAGAATCACTGTGTACAGATACAAACGTAGCAGTATTAATGAGAGTTCCCTGTCTTTCGCTCTCTCTCTCTTACCGTGAGCGGTAGTCCTCCAAAAACTCACAGGGGTTATGTCTGAGTGTGAGTGTATGCAACGGTGTGTGTTCCAGCAGCTTCAGCTCTGCCAGACTGCTGATGTTGTTCTCAGACACACACAGGTGCTCAATTGCAGGGATCTTTGGCAGCTGAGCGAGAGACTTCAAGTGATTCCGGTGCAGGTTTAGGCTTTTACATCTACAGAAGACAAAACGATCAATGAAATTTAATGTGGTCAAAAGTAGGGACTGTACAGTAATTTTCTTAATTATGTTCTTCTTGTGTTGTTCTTTATTTTTCTTCTTGCATTAGATGTTTTATTCTTTCTTTTAACTTTCTTCATTTCTCTTTTGTGGTTTCTAGTTTCTTTAATTTTTCTTTACTTTATTCATTTTCTTTCTCCATTCTTTTGTCAGTGTTGGCTTGGACAATCACCTACCGGAACAACAGGGGTCGGTCTGGAAGTGTTTGGTTATTTTTTGTGCCATCTGTCTTGATTTACATGTTTGCCCCACCCGATCCTTAGTCCCTTACCAGCCTCTGTACACCTGTTCCTCATGTTTCCTATTACCTTTCCTATTCATACCTGTAGTGTTGCGTTTTGTTTCTGCTGAGTCCTTGAAGTAGTTAGGTGTCTCTAGTTTATTCCTAGTTTTTCCAGTGTTGATTTTTTTTTTTTTATATATATATAAACACCCATTTTGCTATCCCTGCATTTGTTCCCACAGAGGCACCCGTGACGTCTTTACTCCCTTCTTCTACTAATTTTTCTCCTATAATTGTCAAACATCATCATATGTTTTTGTTGTATTGTTTTTGCATTTGTTATATTTTTTATTCAGCTGTGTTTAGTTATGTGTTTTGTATTCTATATCTAGTTTATTGCTTGTTTCACTGTGAGTCCAGAGAGAGGATATACTCTACAAACAAAACAGCCATGTTGTGGCAGGCATGTTTTTCAGCACTTTGTAACTTAAATACACAGCTGAAAAAGGACATAATTCTGAGTATACATTTCCCACTTCCAAAGTATGTTAAATGCAGCCTCTCTCTCTCACACACACACTCACTCACACACACTCTCACACACACACACACACACACACCTTGGCAGTCGAATGGAACTAAGGTCATAGAGTGCATTGTCCATCAGCTGTAGGCGCTCCACTCGGATCAGCCTTCTCAGGATTCGCCTGAAGTTTTCCAGCTGATACACATCACCCAGTTCCTGGTAGGACAGATTAAGTTCCTATAGAAAAAAAACATTTACATTTAAGGCATTTGGCAGACATACAACGGTGCTTTTAAATCTCTGTGCATGCTGCTACCGGAAGCCAGTGGAGAGAGAACAGCAGTGGGGTGGTGTGTGAGAACTTAGGCAAAAAAAAAAAATGTGTGTAAAAAAGTTGTGTAGCCGCATTTTGGATCTTTTGCAGAGGACGAATTGCGTAGGTAGATGTGCCAGCAGAGAGCTTCAGTAGTGATGACAAGAGACTAAACAAGTACCTGAGCAGCCTGTATGGTCAAAAACTGCAGAATCCTTCTGATGTTGTAGAGGAGAACCTGACATGAGCGTGTCACCATGCAGAGCAATCAATGACAAAGGCAACAAGATGCATTCAATCCAAATAAGTAGCATTGTTACTTAACGAGCAAATGTGCAGTGTATAGACATTTATCTCTCTCGCTTCAGCTGTGCAACAAAAATCTACACAGTAAGTATTGTGTGTGTACATCTGTACAGGTTATATGAGTCATTTGTCCAGATCAAACAGATATTTTACCTCAATGTTCTCTCAGTAAAAAATCTGTTGGAGTTCAAATGAATGAGTGTAAATAAAATGATAACTGATGAGGCTGTGTACTCTCAATGCTGGTTATCAACGAACTCTACTTACATAATAATGAAATAATTAGATAGCACCGAAATGAGAGAGCACTGAGGTATCCAGTAACATTGCATAAAAAATGTCATTTTGGGCTACGGTCAATGTTAGGGCTGCAGTGATATTCAGCATTTAATATCAGGCGCTTGTAAAAAGTGATGCATGTAAAAGAGATTGCAAATATGCATGTCTGTGTGTGTGTGTGTGTGTGTTGGAACATCTCACCGTGCAGTTTTCCCAGTTCTCTTGGAGCCTCTCCTCCCATGTTTGCTCACCATTTTCTCTCCTCTTCCTTCTGCTCTCCTTGTTAAAGATCTGCTCGTTCCTAACACTGTGGTCATCTTCTGCAGGTCCTGTTTAAAAAGGTCATAGGCTGATCTCACTGTATCAGACTGTATTGTACCGTATGTAAGCAAGCACATATTTCATATTTTTAAGCATGTAATATTTGTATTGCCTTTAACTTCATGAGCTAGACAGAACAACAATAATAGTCTAATTTCCAGAGAAAGAGAAAATATGAGTGGCAGCTTAGAAAAATCCCTTTCCGTGATCACATTTTGACATTTTTCTTCTATACAGTTATAAAAATTGGGACTTTACAGAAAGAAACATCTTTTTCTTTTGTATGTAAAAACCATAAAGTAAAGTTTGTGTAACCACAAAAGAAAGGAGAAAACTGCATTTAAGGATTGCAATTCCACTTAAAGTCTCCAAAACAACTGAATTTACTGATTTAATGTGGATTTAATATTTAATAAATATGATCACATATTATCAATATATTGGCAGAACTGTCTGTTCATAGCCTGCAGAAAATCTGTTCAGATGAGCCACCCATAATGCACTCATTCTATGTTTAATAATAGTAATATAATTAATTTTTCATAAAACGATTAAACAACATTTCCAATGTATTAGAAGTCATTATTCCTTCAATGTCTACTTGGAGGTACCTTTACATTATAACTCATCATTTGTTACTTACTTTTAAGCCCAATAAACTCTAAAAGAAAGCTAATGTCTAAATTTTATTGACATATAGACCTTACCCTCTCTGACTCTTGGACAGGCCAGCTGATCTCCACGAACATCGGTTTCCTCGATCTGATGCCATGAGGCGAATCGGAATCGACTGGATGGCAGCTGAATTCAATCAAAGGAAAGTGACAGTAATAGACAACTGAGTGAAAATCTCAAAGCTGCAATATACACTTTCAGTGCATTTATAATTCATGTCCTTGGAAACTGTGTCTGGTATCCATACTAACTGTATAAAAAGATATGTGACGGAGGAAATTAAGCACTGCAAGCACTGCTCATTCCTCTCATGGATGTATACAATTTAAGGGTAAGTGCACAAGGAAATGTTATAAAAGGGGTTGTAAAGCAGGGCCATGCAGCCTGTCAAATTGCTACCTTGATTATTAATGATAAAATGGCCATGCACTGGGTGAACCTATTCTCAGAAGGGATCACCTTCGCATTCATGGTGAGTTTGTATTCATGGATCCACTGTACCCAGTAACCTGATCAACATGGATGACCCTGTACAGTAACCCCTCGAATTAAAGAAACATGCATGAGAGCTTTTGGATACTTGTTAAACAATCAACTTCAGCTGCATTTGCTTTAGTGCATTATATTTTTAATAGAAATAAAATGCCATCCAAAGATTTCTAAGAGCTCTCTGAGATCTGATGCAATAATGACGTTCCTTAATATTCCAAATCCCATGGAGATGAGTTGACAATCTGTACGTTTACACCACAGTGCTATTGAATTCTCAAAGCAGAAGGTGTGGATTTAATTTCTCTAACAGCACCTCTGACAGTAGTTCCAGCTCTAACATCAGTTACAGGTTTATACTGTTGTGATAATTCTAATATATTAGAATTCATATAGTAACAGAACATTCACATATGCTTGTATGCTAAATGCTCTAATCAAAGACTAATAATATTGGATTAAGTAAACGCTTCTGCTGTCATTGTGTTTTTACACTGTGCATATAAAAGCAATTAACCAGCTGTCTATTAGCTGACTTATTCTCAGTTACACATAATTTATAATCTCTTTTCCAGTGTCAAAAGCACATATTCAGAAATTCTACCTCATCATTAGAAGTTCTAACTCATCATTTTTTGCAAAGCTCAGACCGTACATGCTTTTTAACAAATATGTCACTCAGCTAGAGGATCTAAGAATACATCAAACATTAAGGGCTCAGTTACATGTTAGATAATCATCATAGGAGCTCCCAGTTGACAATTAACAACTTATAATTTGTGCATCCCCTTAGCCCCTTAGCATAGTGCCTTACTGGAGAGGCGACAATGCCGGAATCTGTTGTGTGCTCCACTGAGAGAGGAGTGTGTGTTTCACTGACTTCAGAGTAATGTGAAGAATGCAATTTGGGGTAACTGCCACTGCTGTTCACTCCCGATGAACTGAATTGAGGGCGAGAAAAAAACAGCCTGGATATGAGTGAAACAGTTGAGCAAACAAGCTTTTCAAATGCTATTTTTTCACCCTAATGCAATCTGAAAAACTATGTGACGTACCTCAGTTCTTTTCAATTATATTTTCACCTATATTAATGAAGAGCTAACAAATAAATAAATAAACAAATATCCAGACAATATAGACTTATTGAGCAAGCAGATATTGACTGTCCTGAACGTGATAATGTTCTCCAGCTCATCACCATTTTTCCAGCAATCACTAATCAATATTTTTCTCTGTGACCAATCACTAATTACCAATGTTTACAGCAACCAATCACTAATTACCATCGTACTAACCACCAATCATGTGATCAGACAGGTGGAAAGGTGTCTTGCACGTTTATCCAGATACAGAAGACACATATGTTGTGTATTAGTGTGGGCTGTTGGAAATGTTTCGATCATGTAGTCTGCAAATGAATCTTATAAATAAATTGGAGATACTTGATGTGCTACAATTGTGATGTATTCTGATCAACTGTGTTCCATTCTAATATTTGATATGCTAATTATAATGACGATTCAATAAATATAGCCTACACCCTAAACAATGATGTCCTCTGGTGACATAGCAATTTTTTGAGAATAAATTAACTTCCTCCTGAAGAAAAGAGTTGGCACTGCTGCTTTTAAGTTATTTTTATTCTGTAGGTTACTAATTTACATTTTAAATGTATGCAATTATTTGAATTCATTCAATTCATTAATCAATCCATGACTGAATTAATTAAAGCCATAACTGACGCATTAATGAAATAAAATTCTCGTGCTACATTTTGTATCCATGTCTGCAATTAAAATAAATAAATAAATAAATACAATAATTATATATATATATATGAACAATTAAAAATCAATTACATAAAATAAATAAATAAAATGATGATGTATCTTATACGGCATGTATCTTATACGGCTTTTATCTTATACGGCATGTAGCCTATACGGCATGTAGCCTATACGGCATGTAGCCTATACGGCATTTAGCCTATACGGCATGTATCTTATACAGCATGTAGTCTATATGGCATGTAGTCTATACGGCATGTAGTCTATACGGCATGTAGTCTATACGGCATGTATCTTAAACGGCATGTAGTCTATACGGCATGTATCTTATATGGCATGTAGTATGTATGGCATGTATCTTATACGGCATGTAGTCTATACGGCATGTATCTTATACGGCATGTAGCCTATACGGCATGTATCTTATATGGCATGTATCTTATACGGCATGTAGTCTATACGGCATGTATCTTATACGGCATGTAGTCTATACGGCATGTATCTTATACGGCATGTACTGTAGTCTATACGGCATGTAGCCTATACGGCATGTATCTTATACGGCATGTATCTTAAACGGCATGTAGTCTATACGGCATGTATCTTATATGGCATGTAGTATGTACGGCATGTATCTTATACGGCATGTAGTCTATACGGCATGTATCTTATACGGCATGTAGCCTATACGGCATGTATCTTATATGGCATGTATCTTATACGGCATGTAGTCTATACGGCATGTATCTTATACGGCATGTAGTCTATACGGCATGTATCTTATACGGCATGTACTGTAGTCTATACGGCATGTAGCCTATACGGCATGTATCTTATACGGCATGTATCTTATACGGCATGTATCTTATACGGCATGTAGTCTATATGGCATGTATCTTATACGGCATGTATCTTATACGGCATGTAGTCTATACGGCATGTATCTTATACGGCATGTATCTTATACGGCATGTAGTCTATACGGCATGTATCTTATACGGCATGTATCTTATACGGCATGTAGTCTATACGGCATGTATCTTATATGGCATGTATCTTATACGGCATGTATCTTATACGGCATGTAGTCTATACGGCATGTATCTTATATGGCATGTATCTTATACGGCATGTAGTCTATACGGCATGTATCATATACGGCATGTAGTCTATACGGCATGTAGTCTATACTGCATGTAGTCTATACAGCATGTAGTCTATACGCAATGTATCTTATATGGCATGTAGTCTATACTGCATGTAGTCTATACAGCATGTAGTCTATACGCAATGTATCTTATACGGCATGTAGTCTATACGGCATGTATCTTATACGGATTGTACTGTAGTCTATACGGCATGTAGCCTATACGGCATGTATCTTATACGGCATGTATCTTATACGGCATGTAGTCTATACGGCATGTATCTTATACGGCATGTATCTTATACGGCATGTAGTCTATACGGCATGTATCTTATATGGCATGTATATATACGGCATGTAGTCTATACGGCATGTATCTTATACTGCATGTAGTCTATACAGCATGTAGTCTATACGCAATGTATCTTATACGGCATGTAGTCTACACGGCATGTATCTTATACGGCATGTAGTCTATACGGCATGTATCTTATACAGCATCTATCTTATACGGCATGTATCTTATACGGCATGTAGTCTATACGGCATGTAGTCTATACGGCATGTATCTTATACGGCATGTATCTTATACGGCATGTAGTCTATACGGCATGTATCTTATACGGCATGTATCTTATACGGCATGTAGTCTATACGGCATGTATCTTATACGGCATGTATCTTATACGGCATGTAGTCTATACGGCATGTATATTATATGGCATGTATCTTATACGGCATGTAGTCTATACGGCAGGTATCTTATACTGCATGTAGTCTATACAGCATGTAGTCTATACGCAATGTATCTTATACGGCATGTAGTCTACACGGCATGTATCTTCTACGGCATGTAGTCTATACGGCATGTATCTTATACGGCATCTATCTTATACGGCATGTATCTTATACGGCATGTAGTCTATACGGCATATAGTCTATACGGCATGTATCTTATATGGCATGTATCTTATACGGCATGTAGTCTATACTGCATGTAGTCTATACAGCATGTAGTCTATACGCAATGTATCTTATACGGCATGTAGTCTATACTGCATGTAGTCTATACAGCATGTAGTCTATACGCAATGTATCTTATACGGCATGTAGTCTATACGGCATGTATCTTATACGGCATGTATCTTATACGGCATGTAGTCTATACGGCATGTAGTCTATACGGCATGTATCTTATACGGCATGTATCATACGGCATGTAGTCTATACGGCATGTAGTCTATACGGCATGTAGTCTATACGGCATGTATCTTATACGGCATGTATCTTATACGGCATGTAGCCTATACGGCATGTATCTTATACGGCATGTATCTTATACGGCATGTAGTCTATACGGCATGTATCCTATACGGCATGTAGTCTATACAGCATGTAGTCTATACTTCATGTAGTCTATACTTCATGTATCTTATACGGCATGTAGTCTATACGGCATGTAGTCTATACGACATGTAGCCTATACGGCATGTAGTCTATACGGCATGTAGTCTATACGGCATGTAGTCTATACGGCATGTAGTCTATACGGCATGTATCTTATACGGCATGTATCTTATACGGCATGTAGTCTATACGGCATGTAGTCTATACGGCATGTATCTTATATGGCATGTATCTTATACGGCATGTACTGTAGTCTATAAAGGATGTAGCTTTGAGCATCAGGTGTAATGTCTGTGTAACAAGACGCCACTAGCTTGAAATTCTGCCCTCCTTCTTTAAGGTTTAGGTTTCCCTGACCTCTGACCCCTTCTCTTGATTAAAGCCGTATAGACTTTATATAAACAAATGTTTACTAGCAGTTTACCTTTTGTAATTTGTGTTATTCTATTAAGTCTATTATTCTCACAAAACACCAGTATTGTCACTTGACCCATAGTCGTGGGAATCCCATATAACCATCTGACTCATTTAAATGGTCATTAATGCTTAAAGAAGGCAGATTATTATCCTAAAACACAAAGAAATGAAAAAGACTTACCTTTCGGACATGTCAGACAGTCGTAGTCTATCCCTTTGGCATTTAAAAGGCGCACAAAGGCTTTGTTTAACGTGGAATGTGTTTGCTTTCCCATTGGGACTGAAGAGCTGCCCACAAACCGCGAAATGGCGCCTGGAGCGCGTGCTCGTTGCCAGGCAACCATTCGTTTGTGTGCGTCCACGAGATTGAGGTTATGCCTGGATAGTGACCCCGACTGCGCGTGCTAGATTACCTGCTTGTGACTATAGTAGGTTATAGTAGAATGGTGTCCGTGCACTACTCCTCCTCAGCCCAGTACTCTAATTAGCTAACTAATTAACAAAGAAACAATACAACTATCGTTTTGCTTTTTTTTTTCTACTTACTCTAAACATGAAGGACCATAACTATTATTATTATTATTATTATTATTATTATTATTATTAATGATAGTTAGAATAGTATTACATATATTAGATGCTAATTAACCAATCAATAACTATTATTATTAATATTATATATGTATATATATATATATATATATATATATATATATATATATATATATATATATATATATATATATATATATATATATATTTATTAGATGCTAATTAAACAATCTTTTTTTTTTTTTTTTTTAACCAAGGGTGCCAATAATTCGGGAAGTCACTGAAAATTGTAAAAGAGTTTGCAGTTTGGATGAGTATGGATGAGTATATGACCTCTGTGGACACCAGTACTGATCAGTAGGTTTGTCAATAGATTTTACTGGGCTGAGAGTGTCATCCCTTGGTCAGCATTGCCCTAAGATTTTCCTGGTTGTGCACAAGATTGCTGTAATTAGGCAGATGTGGATGAACTTGTTAGTTACTACAGATGATGGTCCATGGGTTTATGATTCCTGTGATTTACTTTGTCTCTGTGCTGTGATTGTGTCCTTTATTCTGCTTTATTCAATCACAGTTTACTGCAGCATGACACAGCAGAGACATTGAACAGAAGACAAGGGTTATCCAAAGAGAGAGTCTCTATTTCTGTTAAGATTCTATGTCTACTCTAAGTGACCCTAACATGGATTTTCATCACCTTTTGTACATTGAGATGAGATAGATTTCTTCTGAATAGCACTGCAGCTTCCCTAATCAACACATGCTATCTGCATCCTGTGTTATTCAGCTAATTAAAATCAAGTCGTGTTTGGTATCTACAATTTTATTCAAATTTAATATTATCTTTTTCCACCTGTACAGCATCAGCCAAATTTCCTTTATCCTTGCAAACTGCATTCCTAGATTTCACGTCATATTTTTCTCCTTTCACACACTTCATCCTTCTTTAAACTACTTCACTGTTGCACACTTTATCATTCAACCTTGATGTCCTGTTCACCCTTCAAGCTTGTGCATCATCCTTCTTTTTTTTGACATTGCATAATTTCAGTTTATTTCATTTGTCAAACAATACCTTAAAAGCTTCCTTGACATCCTACAGCACAGCTACAGTAATCCGACTACAGCTCTTCAGATATCAGTGTGCTTTAGTGACTCTCTGATAACAGATGATTCTGTCCTGTATGATTTGTGATTATCAATAATAAATCCTCTGATCTTTAAATAGAAATGACTAAAAATGCAGAAAAGGATTTGAGTGTTAGCAGCTGCTGAATTTTATAATAATATCTAATTCATGGCTTTAAAGTAAATGAAAAGGAATATGTACCATTCTCTGCATGTTAATATATGATAAAGCGTGACACTATCATCAGAGATTAGACATCTCTGCACATCCCCTTCATCCTTTAATCTGGCTTAACTAACCATCTACACTTATTATAAAGGGAAAATTGTTTGCTTCAATTTTTTTTGCTAAACGATTCCTTAAAAGCTGCCTTGACATTCTGCAGCATATCAGGGACAAATAGAGCATTTCATTTCTCAGTCAGGTTCAAAGATGCTCGCTGATAACAGATGGTGCTGTTTCTTATGATGTGTCCTTGGAGATGATTAAATTCTCTGACCTTCAAATTTAAGACTCAAGGCAGGATAAGGCAGGATTCTGTCATTAAACAATGATTTAGAAATGGATTGGATTATTTGGGTTATACTCATCTTTACAGGGAGTAATAAAGAAATGCATATAAAATGCCACTGTACGTATTTCTGAAATCGCAAAAAACTATTGCGGTGTGACTTAATGATGTGTCACTAACTTGCTACAGCTGACTGGCAGTGCATTGCCGAATTCCTCTCATCAAACATCACTGATTAAATTAGCAGTTACAGTCAGGCAATTTATATAGGATATGCGTCATTAAATTAGATATATCCAGGACATGCATTAAAGTTTTATTTTTCCAGGAACAGAGCTCAGAGTACTGGCGGATACCCGATACTGTCATGATACTTAAGAGATAATTGCCAACAAAGTGTGGAGGTGAGGAACAACCCAACACAAAGTGCGAATCAGTATCAATATATTCATTGATATTGAGTCTTCAAAGCATTTTTATAATATGCTCTGTAATGTAAAGTAATTGTAAATGTAAGGGCATGCTTTGGTCTACAATGCTTATATCATGGCTACAAATGTTTTGGATAATTTTCTAACTCAACAGTGTGATAGAAAAAAAGTTCCCTGGTGGTCCAGTGGTAGGCTTTATTCCCAGGGATGGAGCCAACCCAGCTACTCAGGGGTTAAGTCTTAGTGCCGGTCCTAAGCCGGGATCAAATGGGAGGCTTGCGTCAGGAAGGGTATCCGGTGTAAAACTTGTGCCAATACCAAATATTTGGGTCGATGAATTTTTTCTTGGAATATATGTAATGTACAAGTAAATGAACATTTGAGTCAAATTAAAATGTTTAGGGTACATAATTGATACGTAAATACATAAATAAAATGATTCAGACTGATGAAAATGAGTGAACACAACTATTAAGGGTCATAAGATAAACCTGCCCTTTTAACAGGGGTGTGCTGTTTTTATTTTCACTGTACATACATGCTAAGGTCATGTGAACTATTCAGAGCCACAAGACCTACAACAAGCTGTTATAACAAAAGTCAAAACAATTGGTTTGGATTATAATTGGATTTGGATACAATCAGATGTTTTTACACTATGCATAGGACTTGTTTTATGACAACCATATGCACATCAAGAAGACACATCCATCATTGGGACTTATACAGTGGTCCTCACACACACACACACACACACTATGGCGGCATTAGGCATACTTAAGACATATGTTTGGAAAATGTTAATAATTCCAGTGCTTTTACATTGTGTATTTAAAACTGCATGGCTATGTGGTAACTGCCTAAATCGTTGACTTAGTAAATATCAAGCTTGTCCTAATGTTTTAAATTGACCAATACTGTGTCATTATGGCATTTTGATGAGAGGCTGAGATTTCATTTTGGACTAACATCTTTGTCACGGTATTAATTCTGCACTCCTATTTCTGATGGTATTAAGCTATTGTCATTAGTGTTCGAATTATAAGGTTATTTGTTAGGTAGGTAGGTAGGAAATGACCAAGTTTCAGTCTGTTTGTACCACTGAAACATTTGCATATACTCTTCTGTTACATTTTCACGCTTTACCTACAATACTGCACATGTCTTGCATATGTTGTCTATTCTTGTTTTCTTGCAATGCACGTTAATATTGAGTGCATTGTTTAGCGTTGATTGATGAGCTGTTCTGATATCATCTACTATCAATAAAAGAGTTTGGAATCCACGCTTAAATCCGAGGTTAGAATACTTTCATATGTCAGGATACAAGAAAAAATAAGTCTGACAGTAATAATAGTTTACATTTTCACAACAAACAAAGAAGAAGATTATTAGTCATCATAAACACCCACAGCACAGATAAATAATGATGGTATTTTCAGTCACACAGTATCTGATAAGTACATTCTTCTACATTATCTGCAGTAGAAATATTCCTTATACCTGATGATTGAACGACAGCTTTTCCACATTCATATTTATTTCTGAAATCAAGAATACAGCTGGTGTGTCTCTTATTCAAATCCCTGTACACCAAACAGATGGTCTGCACACTCAGTCACCATGGTAACCCTGCTTCCTCGACTGTACATTCATGAAAATGAAAACTCATTTTATAAGGCATGTCAATATTTCAGCAGTACTTCAGCCACATCGAAGATTAAAAATACCAAGATTTAGGATACTTAGGATACTTAGGAGGGAAAAAGATAAAAATCAAGACGGAGAAAGACAAGAGAACACTGCATGTTTATATTCAATAAATATCTACAAATATCTGAATTATATATTCAATAAATATCTGAAAAAGAAATGAAGATAATTATTTCAATAAATACGTATAAATGCATGTGCTGCTTTTACTATCATGGCCACAGAGACCGTTATCCCCGATATATTTACAACATCTGCTCTTGTGGTTAAAGCTGAGTATCAAAATACAATCACATATGATGTAGAGTATAATTTGTGTATGCAGGGATCTCCCTGTAGAAAACCATGAATGGAAAAAAATGGCAATGGCACTCATTTGGCCTTGTTAATTTGATTACTGGTGCATTAAACAGCATCAAAGTCAGGATCGAACGGATCGACGACCTCTGGGTTCATGACTCGACCCATGAAAAGGATGGAGCCTACAAGAAAACATATGTAATATTAAAAGGACAGTTTAATCAACAATCAACACTAAATCTATATTTCAAACAAATAAGCCATGTACACTTTATTTTTGGTTTTGTTTAAAGCATATAGCCTCCGTTTTATTGTTTTCCAAAGTCTACATGTTTAACTGTTTGTATGTCACGCAGACTTGTGTGGCACCATGTGACAATTTTCTCTATAGAAATAGACAAGAAACAGTAACATCACTGATAAGCCAGAATCACTTTCTTCCTCAATGTACAGTTTGGTGTGCTTTCGCTCAAGCCAATTTGACAGAACTGGATGAAAAACAAACTGATTTGCATATTGTATTTTAATATAAACTTACTCTGCTACTATATGAATCTGTTCTTATAATAAATTTAATTACTAAGCCAAAGTTTGACATTTTCTAAACTGAAGGCTCTGGCAGACATCTTGTTTTTACAAAGTAGATATTTATTAAACAAACAACAGATATAGATCTGATAGTATCTTATACCTGTCTTCCTGTTCCGGATGATAAAGAAGAAGGGATGATCAGCCATAACCTGAGGGTATAACACCATGTTCCTCGCCATAGCAATCATTCCTGAGAAAGAAAATAGACCCCATCAACTTACTTGAACTGGTATACTTGTGGCAATGAAACAGCATGAAATGTAAAATTTGGTGGCATTGAAGACCAAACTGATTTGGGTGTCTTTGTATGGATTAAGTAGTTTGACACCAGACAGTCTCAGTACAGAAGGTGTGGCTCATGCCAGACTGCCAGCCTAGTAAAGGTGTGGTTTCTGTGTCAGTCTGACCCACAGAAAGAGGCATAACCTCTGTGCCTGTCTATCCCACTGAAGGAGGTGTGGTCTCTGTGTCAGTCCGACCCACAGAAAGAGGCATAACCTCTGTGCCTGTCTATCCCACTGAAGGAGGTGTGGTCTCTGTGTCAGTCCGACCCACAGAAAGAGGCATAACCTCTGTGCCTGTCTATCCCACTGAAGGAGGTGTGGTCTCTGTGTCAGTCCGACCCACAGAAAGAAGCATAACCTCTGTGCCTGTCTGTCCAAGAGAAAGAGGTGTGGCCTCTGTGTCAGTCTGTCCAAGAGAAAGAGGTGTGGCCTCTGTGTCAGTCTGTCCAAGAGAAAGAGGTGTGGCCTCTGTGTCAGTCTGTCCAAGAGAAAGAGGTGTGGTCTGTATGTATGTATGTACACTGAAATCTTTGTGAGAAACTGAATATTCCTCAAAACAGGAACAGTGACTGAACACCAGAGGGTGCTCTTACAATTAAATTAATATTTAAAAGCTTTCAGTCCAATCTGAGGAGGGTAAGAGTGGTAGGAATTATAAAGCTTGGAGAGAAAGATAGAAGGGGAGGATATAGAGTAAAACTATTATTCAGTGTGTTCACTTGACAGCAACATAATGTAACAGTATGTTTTGTGTTGTATAAAATGATACACACCTATCAACACATACATGTAACAACAGCCTATTGGCCACATCTTCACTTCCCAGTGAAATCATGGCAACTAGCAATAAATTCATCCCTGGAACACCTACTAGCTTTTAGTTTAATATGATTTGGTTGATGTTAAGAAACATGTATGATTGAGAAACGAAAAGAGAAGCAGAGAAATGACAAGGGGGATTGAAGAAGGCAAAGTGAGAAATGACAAGACAGTGTCTGTTCGTCACTGTTACATGCAATTATTCATTCATTTTCTACCTCTTATCCAAACTATTCTCGGGTCATGGGGAGCCTGTGCCTATACATGTAATTAGATAAGAGAAAATGATAATAAATGAAATCGAGTGAGCTGAAACAAAATGAATGCACCTGATGCGGCGGCTCCCTCTGCTCCCTCCTCCGTCACCTCCAGGTAAGACTTTTGCACAGCTTTCCCGATGAACAGATTCCCCCCTTCTGCAGATCAGAACAGAAGGAGAGGTGAAAGAAAGGCGGAAAAAGGACAGAGAGACAAAAGGTAGGTCAAACAAACAGAACAGAGTGTAGAAGAAGTTAGGAGAGAGCGCAAGTGAAAGACAAAGAAGGGGTGAAGTGAAAAAGAAAAAACAGAATGAAAACGAGTGAGGGAGAAGGGTGCAAGGATTATACAGCAGAAGGAGGAGAAGAAAGAGAAATGGTCGAAAAATTTAATTCAGGAAGATGGAACTGAAAATTAGGATAATAATAAAGGTATTCTAATAACAATAGCAACTTTTTAAGACAAAGAACTATGACACTTCCTTGATATGCTTGTAATATTCTGTGAAACATGCACACCTCCTGTCTCAGCTGTCATGGCCGACAGGTCTGCTTCTTTGGAAAAGATGTTCTTGATGCCAAGCTGCTGTAATACTTCTTTCAGGTCAATCATCTGCTCCACTTTAAATCTGCATCATCATCCAAATGAAACAAAAAATATAACCTTACACAATGTTAAGAACACAGTGTAAGTTTTTTAATCCTTAACTCAAAACGTACAATTCCCTTAATTAGCACTTTATTAGGAATACCTGTAGACTCTCTCATTCATGAAATCTAATCAGCCAATCATGTGGCAACAGAGCACTGCAGAAAATCATGCAGAATTAGATTAGCAGATTCTAGTAGCAATCACTTCCTCCATCAGAATGAGGGGGAAAAAAAGGGTTGTGTTTTTGAGCATGGACTGATTGATAGTGGCAGATGGGCTCGTTTGAGTATCTCTGCTGAGAACTGCTGATCTCCTGGAAACACAATAGTCTCAAGGCTTTACTCAGAATGGTGCCATGAACAAAAAAGCATCCTGTGAGCAGCAGATCTGCAGACTGAAATGCCTTGTTGATGAGAGTGCTTAAAAGGAGAATGATCACACTGGTTTGAGCTGACAGGATGTTGATTTCTGCTGAGGCACATGCATGTTAGGGTAACAGTTTGGTGCAAACATCATGAACGCATGAACCCAGCCTGCCTTGTGTTAACAGTCTAGGCTGGTGGAGGTGGTGTAATGGTGTGGGAAATGTTTTCTTGGCACACGTTCTGTTGCCGCGGCCTTTTAATTTGAGTACTCTTGATCATGTGCAACCTTTAATCACCACAATTTACCATCTTCTAACACACCGAGTCATAAAGCCAAAGTCATCTCAAACTGGTTTCATGAAAATAACAATGACTTTCAGAGTCTGAATCCTATAGAACACGATGTGGTAGAAGGATATTATTACCTGGATTTATTATTATCTGGATATTATTACCAAATTCAATAATAGTGACTATATAAAATAAGTAAATACTCAAATTCCAGATGTGTGGGGAGATTCTGTATACACATACACCTTAGTCTACCATAGTCTTATCCTAGTCCTGATAATATATTCGAAAAATCGCATCTATTTTTGCATGCTGTGAGAAATGTGGTATTACATTAGGTTACTGTTTATTGATTTCTGTTTTTAAAATTTTTGTTCAGTGACCAGAATGCATTCTTGATTAGGTGTGTATTGCAGCAGATAGCAAGGTAGTGTTCCACTTAATCATAAACCACATGACCAAATATTTCAGTTACATTCAGTAAGGTATTTTTCTGTGGACAGGAGGATAAAGGCTTTGGCACTAAAACGTAACCTAATAAATGTACCTGCATGCCAAGGAACACTGATACTCCACAAGTCTACTAGTCCTGGGGACCCAGACTAATCAGTAGACCTTAGAGCAATATCTAATATTTGTAATTAGATAATAATAACATAATTATTAGTATCTAATATTTATAATCCCTTCCTCGAACCACCACCTTATTGTGGTGGAGGGGTTTGCGTGCCTGAATGATCCTAGGAGCTATGTTGTCTGGGGCTTTCTGCCCCTGGTAAGGTTTCCCAATGCAAACAGATCCTGGGTGACAGGCCAGACAAAGAGCGGTTCAAATACCCCTTATGAGTGAGTTAATAACAAGGTCCGTGACATCGCCCGGTATGGCGCAACCGGGGCCCCACTCTGGAGCCAGGCCCGGTGTTGGGGCTCGCATGCGAGCGCCTGGTGGCCGGGTCTTACCCCACGGGGCCCGGCCAGGCTCAGCCCGAAGGAGTGACGTGGGGCCGATCTCCTGTGGGCCCACCACCTGCAGGAGGGACCGTAAGGGGCTGGTGCAATGTGGATTGGGTGGCAGTCGAAGGCGGGGGCCTAGGCGACCCAATCCCTGGACACGGAATCTGGCTCTAGGGACATGGAATGTCACCTCGCTGGGGGGAAAGCAGCCTGAGCTGGTGCGGGAGGTTGAGAGATACCGACTAGAGATAGTTGGGCTTGCCTCCACGCACAGCTTGGGCTCTGGAACCCAACTCCTTGAGAGAGGCTGGACTCTCTACTACTCTGGAGTTGCCCGCAGTGAGAGGCGGCGGGCTGGTGTGGGCTTGCTCATAGCCCCCCAGCTCAGCAACCATGTGTTGGAGTTCACCCCGGTGAACGAGAGGGTCGTTTCCCTGCGCCTGCGGGTCGGGGATAGGTCTCTCACTGTTATTTGTGCTTACGGGCCAAATGGCAGTGTAGAGTACCCGACCTTTTTGGCGTCTCTGGAAGGGGTGCTGGAAAGTGCTCCAACCGGGGACTCCATCGTTCTACTGGGGGACTTCAACGTTCATGTGGGCAGCGACAGTGACACCTGGAGGCGTGATTGGGAGGAACGGCCCCCCCGAACTGAACCCGAGTGGTGTTCTGTTATTGGACTTTTGTGCTAGTCACAGTTTGTCCATAACGAACACCATGTTCGAGCATAAGGGTGTCCATCAGTACACATGGTACCAGGACACCCTAGGTCGGAGGTCGATGATCGACTTTGTGGTTGTTTCATCTGACCTCCGGCCGTATGTCTTGGACACTCGGGTGAAGAGAGGGGCGGAGCTGTCAACTGATCACCACCTGGTGGTGAGTTGGATCCGATGGCGGGGGAGGAAGTTGGACAGACTTGGCAGACCCAAACGTACTGTGAGGGTCTGCTGGGAACGTTTGACAGAGTCTCCAGTCAGAGAGAACTTCAACTCCCACCTCCGGCAGAGCTTCAACCAGATCCTGAGGGAGGTTGGAGACATTGAGTCCGAGTGGACCATGTTCTCCACCTCCATTGTCGACGCAGCCGCTCGGAGCTGTGGTCGTAAGGTCTCCGGTGCCTGTCGTGGCGGCAATCCCCGAACCCGGTGGTGGACCCTGGAAGTAAGGGATGCCGTCAAGCTGAAGAAGGAGTCCTATTGAGCCTGGTTGGCTCGGGGGACTCCGGAGGCAGCTGATAGGTACCGGAGGGCCAAGCGAGCTTCAGCCCGGGTGGTTGTGGAGGCAAAAACTCGGGTCTGGGAGGAGTTCGGTGAGGCCATGGAGAAGGACTATCGGTTGGCCTCAAAGAAATTCTGGCAAACCGTCCGGCGCCTCAGGAGGGGGAAGCAGTGCCCTGCTCACGCTGTTTACAGTGGGAGTGGGAATCTGCTGACTTCGACTGGGGACATCCTCGGATGGTGGAAGGAGTACTTCGAGGTTCTCCTCAACCCCACCGACATGTCTTCCATTGAGGAAGCAGAGGCCGAGGGCTCAGTTGTGGACTCGTCGATCCCCCAAGCTGAGGTCACTGAGGTAGTTGAGAAGCTCCTTGGTGGCAAGGCACCGGGGGTGGATGAGATCCGCCCTGAGTACCTCAAGTCTCTGGATGTTGTGGGGCTGTCTTGGTTGACACGCCTCTGCAACGTCGCATGGAGGCTGGGGACAGTGCCTCTGGACTGGCAGACTGGGGTGGTGGTCCCTCTGTTTAAGAAGGGGGACCGGAGGGTGTGTTCCAACTACAGGGGGATCACACTCCTCAGCCTCCCCGGAAAAGTCTATGCCAGGGTACTGGAGAGGAGAATTCGGCCGATAGTCGAACCTCGGATTCAGGAGGAACAATGCGGGTTTCGTCCCAGTCGTGGAACACTGGACCATCTCTATACCCTCGCCAGGTTGCTGGAGGGTTCATGGGAGTTTGCCCAACCTGTCCACATGTGCTTTGTGGATCTGGAGAAGGCATTCGACTGTGTCCCTCGTGGTGACCTGTGGGGGGTGCTCTGGGAGTATGGGGTCCGGGGCCCTCTGCTAAGGGCTGTCCGGTCCCTATATGCCCGGAGCAGAAGTTTGGTTCGCATTGCCGGCAGTAAGTCAGACTTGTTCCCGGTGCATGTTGGACTCCGGCAGGGCTGCCCTTTGTCACCGGTCCTGTTCATTATCTATATGGACAGAATTTCTAGGCGCAGTCAGGGGCTTGAGGGAGTCCGGTTTGGGGACCACAGGATTTCATCTATGCTTTTTGCAGATGATGTTGTCCTGTTGGCTTCCTCAAATCAGGACCTTCAGCGTGCACTGGGACGGTTTGCAGCCGAGTGTGAAGCGGCGGGGATGAGAATCAGCACCTCCAAGTCCGAGGCCATGGTTCTCAACCGGAAAAGGGTGGCTTGCCCCCTTCAGGTTGGTGGAGAGCTCCTGCCTCAAGTGGAGGAGTTTAAGTATCTTGGGGTCTTGTTCACGAGTGAGGGAAGGATGGAGCGGGAGATCGACAGGCGGATCGGTGCATCTTCTGCAGTGATGCGGTCGATATACCGGTCTGTTGTGGTGAAGAAAGAGCTGAGCCGCAAGGCATCACCTATGGTCATGAGCTTTGGGTCATGACCGAAAGGACAAGATCCCGGATACAGGCGGCCGAAATGAGTTTCCTCCGCAGGGTTGCTGGGCGCTCCCTTAGAGACAGGGTGAGGAGCTCGGTCACCCGGGAGGAGCTCAGAGTAGAGCCGCTGCTCCTCCACATCGAGAGGAGTCAGCTAAGGTGGCTCGGGCATCTGTTCCGGATGCCTCCTGGACGCCTCCCTGGGGAGGTGTTCCGGGCATGCCCAACCGGGAGGAGGCCCCGGGGAAGACCTAGGACACGCTGGAGGGACTATGTCTCTCGGCTGGCCTGGGAACGCCTCGGTATTCCCCCGGAAGAGCTGGAGGAAGTGTCTGGGGAGAGGGAAGTCTGCTTAGACTGCTGCCCCCGCGACCCGGCCCCGGATAAGCGGTAGAAAATGGATGGATAATATTTATAATTAGATAATAATATAATCATTATTATTTCCTTATTAAAATATTGTAATAATCAATACTATTGCCCAATCGCTTCATTCCCCTTCCACCTTCCATTTAACTGTATCTTAAGTTTTAAACCAGATGATAGAGGAGAACAGGAGGACCAGACCAAAGCTCTTTGTTGGTTTTGCTCAAACATTAATCTCTGTTCTAAAATTAAAGCATTCATTTTAGAGAATCTGTGGCTTTGCAGCCACATCATAGCATACAAAAACACAGGCTAATGCTATAGATGAAGATGACTTGCCACAAGACCAATTCTTCTTGTTACTAATTTGTATTCCAGAAATACCCTTAAAAGTATACTTTCAACGGGAAGGACGCTATTAAAGCAAAACTGTAAAACTGACCTTGCTGTAAACTTGATCCTGTTTGGCCCAGTTCAACAATCTAATCAGTTCTTCTGCTGGTTACAGTGATCACCACTTGTTCTTGAGATATTGCACTAATGGGAATCTTGGACGGACAACCCCAAAACATAATGCCTACTCAATTTATCAGCAGAAGCATAAAAGACAGCCCACGAGGCTACAATGTACACTCACAGGAAGTATTATATTCTCCTAATTTTACAACCCATTCAAAGTCCCTGAATACATAAGTTAAACAGATAATACTTTTCTCAGACAAAAAGAAATTGTTCTGCAGTGGCCTGATGGCTCACCCAGTAGCAATTCACCCTTTTATAAAAGTAAGTCATAGGAAATGGATAGTAATGATCATAGGAAATATATTACAGCTTAATACACTATGATGTGGTAGCCAAGTGGTTGGACTACTGATCAGAAGGTTGTGAGTTTAAATCTATAGTCCACCAGGGTGCCACTGCCAGGTCTGTGAGCAAAGTCCTTAATCATCAATTGCTCAGTTGTATAAAATGAGATAAAAATGTTGCTCTGGATAAGAGCGAGATATTTAGTTGTCAGTGTCCCAGGGTGTAATGAGCCATGGTTCTTATCAGTGCACAAACCTGTGTACATGTTATACTCATTCACCACCTAGAGAGCTGATTGAGATGCACCCTCTGTCTATATTATTTATTTTCCTCCATACAGCATGAATGATTGCTGCCTGTCAGACATCAGCATCTGGCCTTGTGTCAATCAAAAACATTTATATACACCTACGATTCGGTAGAATTCATTCTAAGATGTAGCTAGCCTTCTCTAAAAGTATAAAGACTGATATCTTGTTCTGAATGTAGTCTTTATTTTTTAATCCTTAAATGTGTTAAAGGTGGGGTGCACGTTGTTTGAGAAATGCTTCAGAAAACTGAGTCGGGCCGACAAACAAAACGTGTAGCCAATGAGCAGAAAGGGGCGCGTCTTATCAACATGCGGCGGAGATTGTGTTCAGTGCGCATGTGTGACATTAGCAGAAAGCGGTTTTAACATTGACATGGAGGATAAAAACAAAGAAAGAAAGCAAAGAAAGGCTTATGATAAGGCAAGAAGTAGGACCCGTGTTATATAGGATCAGCTTTCCAGCGCTGGAGAGAACTGAACGTCTTCCGTGTGAAACTGAGCTAAACCTTTCACGCGTATGTACAGTATGTGTGGGGCTGAGCTATCAAAACAGGGGTGACACCCATTTGGGTCAGGGGCGTGTTTGTTTTGGTGATTTCAAATGTCAACATTGGCTTTCAAACATCATACACCCCACCTTTAATTTATATTACATTTAACTGTCTTGCCTAGACAAAAATCATTATCTAGGTCTCTCACCTGGGCAGGTAAACCTCCACTTTCTGCTTCTTGACATTGTTTGCCCAGTCCTCAATCAGCGATGCTTTGATGATCGGTTCTAACGAGGCCAGCAGAACTTCCTGTCTTGGCAAAACGATCATCATGCTCATGTCTTCACCTTCATAGGGCATCTCCAACACCTGATACACTCCTCCTGCCTCTGAGCTGCCATCGCTGAACTCACCTGCACAGTGGTAAAAAGCAAGTGAAGGGTTGTTTGTCTTTAAAAGCTTCTGTTAAGCTGATATTTTGAAAAGAAGCAGCAGTGACATCCGCTTCTGTATATGCCTCCTCAAAAAAATATACCATTTCTTTTTTATTGGTTATTAAAATATAACCCTAAACAATTATTTATGCTCTTTAGGCCTGGATACATTCTGAAATTGCAACATGTAGAATCCTATTTCTATCACTGTGTAATTTTTTTTTTGTCTGTGAGAATTGGATTAAAATGAAACCAGCTTCACAAGCTTACAAGCTCACATACTGCGCTCTTTGTGATACTGGTCATCGCATTCCAGTGCTCCAATACTGTAGATGCCGCAATTCAAATTTTACCCATGGAAAGTGACTGCATTTGCTGGTGCACCTTGTAGGTGAAAATTTTATTTAGTGGTGCTAATTGTCAGGCTAATGCTAATCATTCTCTACTTGTTCGGCAGTGTTTCTTTTCTAACCACTTGGAGTCTAACCCGTTCCAAAGATGGAAAGGATTAATGGGCTGAAAAATTCAGTATGTAAACCGATGGGCTAAGATTGTCTACTTATTAATTAGCTTTTTTTATAGAAAGTGTACCTAATAAACTGACAATTGTGTATGAAATTGATGAAGGTGTACGCAGAAATACTGACAATGATACATATAGAATGCACTTATTTATGAGCAGCACTGAAGGTTTGCTTAGCAGGAACTCGTTTGTACTTGCATTTGTCAGATAGATGAACATTTAATTTCTAACCCAACGTTGTGCAATTCTTGATTTTGAGTGATCAGAAGATTTAATGCATTGGTTTCTGATGCACTTTCACAGGGAATTATTTAGCATTTTTGGAAGGAATCTGAATGATCAGCATTTTGTAACCATCAGAGCAGCATAATCTAAGGTTGCTCCTTCAAGTCTTCAAGACTGAGGGCTTTGGATTTCCTCAGTAAGCTGCATTTTGTCATATCAAGCGAAAGGGGGGAAAAAAAAATAGATTGGCAGGTGAATGGCTTTTTTTTTCCTCAGACATCCAGCAATCATAAGAACAGAATATTAAAAGATTAAAATGTATGATATAAATAAATTTAGTGTTGGTGTAAATGGCTGTAGTATAATGTGGTTGATTACTTTCCTAGAACAGCATGCACCAAAGACAGGAGTGTCTTTTGAGGAAATAAGTGATATTACCGGTGAATATTCATTCCTCACCATAGTAAAAATCACCCTGTTGGTACATCATCAGCGTTTGGACCTCACTTCCATCATCTTTGCTAAAGGAAAATGTTCTTGTGTTTTCGGGACAAAACTGATTTTTCCAGCTGCCTCGAAAGTAAACTGCATTAATCAGTGTTATTCTTGTCGAGCTGCTAAAATCTTCTGCTGAAACCAGGTCATGAATCTTACCTGCACAGGACAGAAAAAAGAAGAATATGAAAAGCTTTAGACTCTGTGTTCTGTATTGCCTTGTGTTTTAATCATACGATCTTTGTCTCTGAAGGGCTTTCTTTCTTACTTGATGATCTCAACTGAAATGATCTCAATGGCTGGGTACTTACTTGCTGTGTGGTTCTGGACCCAGGCATTGATGTGTTGAGCCACAGTGGCTGACTCGTTAAAGTCCACTGTTTCTGCTTCGGCATGGAAATAATGTTTAATGAGCTTCAGGAACTCGGGGCTAAAGTGAACGCCGGTCTGCAGGAATAGAGCGTTTGCCAAATGCACCACATACTGGGTCTCATCTCCAACCAAAGCCTGGGTTAGGTTCTTGAGGACAGCGAACTCCTCATCTGTGGGATCACACACACACACACACACCTCTAAATGATCAATAAAACTTAGAAGTTCTTCATTTTTAACGTTTTGTTCACTGGACTTACACTAACCTAATTGTGTAACCCTGTAATTTACTAATTAGATTTTGATGATAATCTCAGCTATTAGGCTTCCTTACCGTCTCTGTACTGTGTGTAACCCACAGCCTGTCTGATCTGCTGCAGGGAGGACCCTCGAGCCCCCAGCTCTACCATTCCCAGAGCCAGTGCCACGCTCAGCGGAGAGAAGATAATGTTGTCGTCAGGTCCTGCCATCTGGAGCTGATGGTAGAGTCTGACCCAGAACTCGGCACTTGCGTCCTCTGGAACTTCGGTCACCAAGCAACAGCTAACTCGTAGCAACAGAAGGGACATGAAGAGTCCGACAGCCAACATGGTAGATGACAGAACTGGAGCTGAAGGGAGAAATAATAATAAGAATGGCTGGAGAGGAGAACAAATAGACAAAAGAGAGGCAACAGTGAAAGGAATAAGAACAACAGGATGGGAAGATATGGAAAAAAGTTAGGAAAAGATAGATGGACATTGAGAAGAAAAGAGATGTTAGAGTGAACAAGAAAATATAAACACATACAGAAACTGAAAATGTCCTGAATGTTTTTATTGGGATGTTGGTGGGGTCATAGTTATCTACTTATACTCTAGTGATTCTGCTCGTATTTGGAGAGCGCTACGCTTCATCCAGCTGTTTATCAGACAACTCCTGAATAACTTTTGCTGTATGGGAACATCATCAGGAAAGAGTGTTTACACCATTGATATAACTGGTTCTGCAAAATCTCTCTCTATTTGTTGGCAGGACTACAACCATGCAAGGCAATCATAGGACCCTGGAAAGATATCCAGGACTAGGCTACCAATACCATTATGTTCCTCAGAAAACTCCCCTAGATCGTATTACATATTCCACTGCAGATTTTGTGCTCCCTACACCAAACTATTAAGACATTTATTAAATTCTGTAGACGTTGTTAAGTTAATATCTTGTCATGCTTACACTAAAAAGGAAGAGCAGGGGGATTTTGTATAAATATAAAAGATGTATAAATATAAAACACCTAGCATGATTAGACAAGCATTGCTCACTACATTCTAATCATTGTAAACCAGATTATCAGACTGATCCAAACAATAATTTAGAACTGAGATGACTCCCACACCCAGTCATGATTACAGCGCTATCAGGCCCTAAACAGAGAGTACAAACTGGCAGAGTATCTGTTCACAGTGTGAGATTAAGTACAGGCTCGGTGCCCAGAGATGTCCTATTGAAAAAGTACAGCGGTAGATTCTGACTGCTCAGTGAGGAGAGACCGCATGTTCACTGAGGTAGATGTGCACTTTTTTCTGGAAGACCGAGGAAGACTTTGCTTTTGATGAAATAACAAACACATTTCCAAATTTTTGCAATACCTGTCAGAGTGTTATATTATTTTTTATTTATTGAGTACTGTAGGCCTATGCTGCTGTGTGCAATATTCATCCCCTTTCGCCACTGAGATCAAAGCGTGACTCTTAACTCATCACTTCTTTTCTTGATTTTTTCTTGCCTGCGTTAGGATGCAGATGCAGCAACTGGACCTGCATTCAAAACAGAAACTCCTAGAGCTTTCTGGTGAAAGCTGAAAGTCTAGCTGATGCCTAGATTACTTTTTTTGGTGTAGCAATGTAGTGAGGTGTGCTGATTTACACAATTTATATGCACTTTTTTTTGTCTACAATAGTGCGCATCATTCAAAAGAAAGAAATAAAAACATAGAAAGAAACAGAAGAAAAGGCAGAGACAAGGTAAGAGGATGAAGTGAACAAAGAGAGAAAGAAGAATAGAGACAGAGAGAAGGAGAAAGACACACAATGGTAGAAACGGGTAAAAGGACTATATTCTATTGGATTCAGCTACATTTTCAGGAACTAAAAGTGATTTTCAGGCTGACTCCATCCTCTGCGCAGTGTGTATGTGCCAAGAATGATTGATTATTCACTACACTGCTACACACACAGACACACAGACAAAAATCCATATCCTAATCCTCTTTCCAATTCTGATTTTCTAGTTGCTGGGCAACATTGTTTATGGTGCAGAGAGATACAAATATTTTTTTGTATGAGCAGAAGTGTGTGTGTGTGTATGTGACTTGTCTTCAATCATCAAGCTGTCACTGGACCACCAAGCTGTCAGTGCTGGGACCTTGAGTAAGGCCCCTTAACCCTTAATTACTCAGCTGTATAAAGGAGATCAAATTTAAATTTAAATGTAAAACCTTTCACTTCTGTAAGCTGTTCTGGATTAGGGCGTCTGCCAAAGGCTATAAATGTAAGTGTAGCACAAAATCTGTCTATATGTGAAAAAGATAAAGAAATGAAATTGTATGTGTCTCTGTATCTTGAATTTCAGTAAATCTGATTAACACTGGAGCGGTCTCGTTAAATAAATCAGGATTAACTGGAGTGACTGTTAATTAGATAATAATAATAATAATAATAATAATAATAATAATAATTAAAAGATTTCAGTTACTGGCACATCACTGACCATGTGTAAAATAAATTGAACATTTATGGAACAATATTTTAATTACACTTTATACTTTTAGTAGATTTCTATTCTGTCAGCAAGTCTTACTAAATTATAAATAAATAAAAGATCAAATTGTCTCTGGCTATATATTACCAATCGAGTGGATGATCTGATCTGATAAACTTGGAAAGATATCTAAATCTGAAAGTAAGGTCCATCTGTAAATGTGACAGCCAGACTTGTGTGCACAATAAAGTCTTCTCATAAAACTATAACACCATAATGGCAATATTTAGAGTCTTCGAGTCAAGAATACCTCAAATAATACACTAAATATTATTTCACTACTCCTTTGGTGTGATAAAACACAACATAGAAACATAGCACATTAGTTAAATATGCACCTACATATAATATGAACCTTCCCGAATACATTTCATTTCCAGTAGTCAGGAGATGCCTGAGTGTCTTACAACGCAAAGGCCTAACTGGAGCTGCAATGAAAACAGACACCCGCTTGTGAACAGAGGAGAAAAGATGCCTGGAAACAGCAGATCCAGTGACCTTTTTCTTTCAAGCAAGACTGAGTTGTGAATAAAGGCCATCCAGCGACCAGGGAGAAACTGAACAAGCCAAACGAGGAACTCCAGACAACACTGGAACTCAAACTCGGTGGCTTTAGGCTCAAAGTTAAAGCTTGGTTTCACAACATTGTGTGTCAGAAAATCTTACACTGATCTCTATTACTAACAAGTACCATTTATTTCATTAAAGCTAAATCTTTTTTTTGTTCCTTCACATGACACACTGCTCATGTTATATTACAATATAATATTAATACAATACAATATTAATAGCAAAATTAAAATGCACCAAAATATAAAACTACTATAACATTTCCAGTGTTTAATAGACACCCTTATGACACCGACTTACATTTATTTCATCATATTAATATAAATGCTAAATGCTGATTTTTAAAGAAATGCAGAATGTACATTCGCCATGTAGTCAATTTTCTAAATAAAAAAAAGCAACCACCACTATGAACAAATACATTCGCCATACAATCGCCATTGAACTGACTATCAGAACGTGAATCTTTATTTGGGTTTGGTCTGATTGCACCTTTATACTAAGAAATCTTCCAAGCTAGTTTCCAAATATCTCTGATATTACCAAAAGTAGGGCTGCTACAAATGCTACAGCTAAACCTCTGCTCACAGTTACTATTTTTTCCCCTGTTACAAACACCAAACCTTGTAGTACACCCTTGTGTTTTCTTCTGGGTGGTTTAATGTCACCATGCTCCTAAGTGGTTTCAAACTGTTCAAATTGTAAATACAGTTATTTTTAACAATGGAGTGTGAAAGACACACTATCAAGCTTTGAGTGCACACCTACACATCCACCTCCTCCATATCTCCATCTGGAGTGGTCACACTTAAAAAAATAACACATACAAAACAAGAAGTGATGTCATGACCTTAATGTTTTCAATACTAGATCAAGCTGCACTGTTAAAATATTTACTTAGAAATAAGCTCTAGAACAACGCTGGTCTCTAGAACAACACTAGCCAACTGTTTTCCTCAGGTGAAACATATTGTGCTGTAAGTTTTAAATGGTCCGATTATAGCCACTAAATACAGCTAATTAAAATGTGTTTTCGCACACCAACCATATGTGGCATAACATCCTTTTAACGTCCCATAAGTTTAACATCCCTTGCACCATTTGTCTGTCTACATCCAGAGATTTCATTCAAACTGGTTACAAGTTACATCCTGAAAGTGCACATGAATATGGGGACATGAGTGCACGAAGACACCTGCGAAAGCATACAAACAATACACATATAAAACAATAGTCAGATGAAAAACAAATCATAAGGGGCATAATTATAGTCAGAAGTAAATAACAACCATGTGTTCATCATCAACGTCTATGAACAAACAGTTAACCTTGGTTGACAACAAAGATTTCAATCTGTTCATTTACATCCAGAAACCAGGTTGGAAAAATAAGATTCTATTCTTGTGCCTTTCTTTTGTAACACCTGACTGCTAATTACTCTCTTAACGATTTTGGATGCAGGCATTGTGCACTTTTTTCCCCCTCCTGGTTTCTAAATGTTTAATTTTTGATATCTTTGTCTAAAGACATAAAATCCTTTCCTGAGTGAACCCTGGTTTGTGCTCTAAGTCTCATGGGATAGGCTCCAGGTCTTTCAACAACATTATTATAGTATGAGCATAAAGATGATCTGAATTGATCATTTTTTCCATTATAGGTAATGCAAGATGGTTTTCCCATTATTTTATTGACTTGCATAATTAATGAAAGGCTTTTCATTTGTAACTGGTTGTTGTTATTACTTTTTGAATTGCTTGTATCTGATACCGTTTATCTACATAGTAAATCGCTTGATATTTACTATATGCTGCTGGATTAGTAGTGAATGTTCTCTTAAATGTACTCTTAGTAAGTCTGTACAGATTATTATCGCACAATCACTCAGGGTTTCTGATTTGTATCCATTACAATAATCCTTTTTTCTAATTTCTACAACTTTTTTTTTTTGTCATTTGTAATTTTTCATTTAATTCTATAGAACCAGCAAATCCAGATTAGCTTTAGTAAAAAGCAACATAAAACAACCATGATATCAGATCGAAAAACATTACATCCTACAACTGTTAAAATGATTTTAATTGTTTTGATAGTAACTATTAGATTTATATTCTGGATTATGGTTGAGTTCCAAATCAAAATTGTCTACTATACTACGCTTCCTATTTTGTTTCTCATCTGCTTTGCTTTATCAGATGAAATACGATCAAATGCCTTAAAAAAGCTCTAAAACTCAGTCAACTCAAGATGTAATATTCTATCAATCAAAAATGTCTATTAAATAATGGGCATCTCTATCCACCTGGCATTGTATGTAATCTCTAAAACCACCTTGCTTTATCCTTATGCCACCCCTAAGATGACATCTAGCATGGCCTTTGAGTACATGGGTATGGATTTAATAAGGTACTGTAGCTGCCTTGTTTGGCTCGAGGGCACAATTATGTCTTAGTCATCTTGCATTGTGACACCCACTACCTGGTATTCTAAGCCTTATGAATCATGTCCAAAAATATTCCCTGAAAACTGGCACTTGTGTTCTGTTTCATGAAAAATAGTCATTAAATGTAGCACACTACTATTTCTCATTCTGGTAAAACAACTGTCTGACTGTAAAACAACATAGCAGCAGAGTAGTTGAACCAAATTTTGTGGTATAGAGTGGAAACCTGGAGGAGAAATGATTGGGCTTTTGAAACGTTAGGTCTGAGAGGTTAACAACCTGGAGCTGAACACGCTCAAGACAGTGGAGATGACTGTGGACTTCAGGAGAAACCCCCCTGCTCTCCCCCCACTTGCCATCATGGACAGCATTGTGACAGCAGTGGAGTCATTCAGATTCCTGGGAACCACAATCTCCCAGGACCTGAAATGGGACATTCACATTGACTCCATTGTGAAAAAGGCTCAGCAGAGGTTGTACTTCCTTTGTCAGCTGAGGAAGATCATCCTGCCACAGGATCTGCTGAAACAGTTCTACACTGCCATAATTGAATCCATCCTCTGCACCTCAGTGACTGTTTGGTTCAGCTCAGCTACCCAATCCGACCTCAGGAGACTACAGAGGGTAGTCTGGACTGCTGAGCAAATCATTGGCACAACACTCCCCACTCTCCAAGACCTGTACTTCTCCAGAGTGAGCAAAAGGGCAAAGTCAGTCACTCTGGACCCCTCACATCCAGCACACTCCCTCTTTGAACTGTTGCCATCTGGTCGACGCTACAGAGCCCTGAGCACCAGAACGACCAGACATAGGAACAGTTTCTTCCCTCAAGCAATCCATCCGATGAACAATTAACACCATGGAACACACAACACCTAATTGCACATTTCACACTTGCACATTTGTACTATGTATACCTCAATTTGCACATTTCATACTTGCTCAACTGTACATACATGCATATTGTCTATACTGTTTACTTCAATTGCACATTTCACAATTGCACGTGAACATACAAATTGTATATATTGTATACTTCAATTGCACATTTCTCACACTTGCAAATTTGTACATACAAATTGCCTATATTATATAGATGTATATTTCAACTGCACATTTCACACCTGTAAATGTGTACATACAATTTCGTCTATACTGTACATGTCATTCTGTTACAATGTGGAGCTTCTGTCACTAAAACAAATTCCTCGCATGTGAAAACATGCCTGGCAATAAAGCTGATTCTGATTCTGATCTTTGGCAGGTTTAAGAGGCACTCCATATTGAAGTAGAAACCATTGTCAGGTCCCTTTGTGCCACCCCTATTATAGGTGCCTTTCGAAACCATAGTTATAGATTTATTCAGATGTAATCATCTGGCAGAAGCCCAAGTGCAGACCTGATGCAAAGTAGGAGGCAAGACTGCATGCTTGATCATATGCTTTTGTTACACATGCTTTGTATGTTGTCAAAATGGAACATAGTCTCTTTTCCCCTCTCTGCACATCCTCGGATTGGTTTGATACCTGATTGTATTCACCTGTTCTGTGTTACTGATTTGTTTGTGTAATTATATTTCTAAGATTTCTAGGTCTTGTCAAAAAGGCTTTTGTTACTTTAAATTAAAAAGTTATAGTTTCATGTCTTTGTACCTCCTAGTTTTGACCAGCACCTATTTCATTCACTTCATGAATACAGATTGTGTTTGTGTAATTCTTGGATTCACTTAAATAAAGACTTTATTTTTAAATGAGATGTTTTGTGTAAAATGTGTAAAACATACAGTGGAGAGAACAAGTATTTAATACACTGCCGATTTTGCAGCTTTGCCCACTTACAAAGCATGTAGAAGTGTGTAATTTTGCCACGTAAGAATTCCGACTCTTACAGACCTGTTAGTTTTTCTTTAAGAAGCCCTCCTGTTCTCCACTCATTACCTGTATTAACTGCACCGGTTTGATCTCGTTACCTGTGTAAAAAACACTTGTCCACACACTCAAACAGACTCCAACCTCTCCACAATGGCCAAGACCAGAGAGCTGTGTAAGGACATCAGGGATAAAATTGTAGACCTGCACAAGGCTGGGATGGGCTACAGGACAATAGGCATGCAGCTTGGTGAGAAGGCAACAACTGCTGGCGCAATTATTAGAAAATGGAAGAAGTTCAAGATGATGGTTAATCTCCCTTGGTCTGGGGAACCATGCAAGCTCTCACCTCGTGGGGTGTCAATGATCATGAGGAAAGTGAGGGATCAGCCCATAACTACACGGCAGGACCTGGTCAATAACCTGAAGAGAGCTGGGACCACAGTCTCAAAGAAAACCATTAGTAACACAATACACTATCATGGATTAAAATCCTGCAGCACACGCAAGGTCCCCCTGCTCAAGCCAGCACATGTCCAGGCCCATCTGAAGTTTGCCAATGACCATCTGGATGATCCAGTGGAGGAATGGGAGAAGGTCATGTGGTCTGATGAGACAAAAATAGAGCTTTTTGGTCTAAACTCCACTCGCCGTGTTTGGAGGAAGAAGGAGGATGAGTACAACCCCAAGAACACCATCCCAACCGTGAAGCATGGGGGTGGAAACATCATGCTTTAGGGGTGCTTTTCCGCAAAGGGGACAGGATGACTGCACCGTATTGAGGGGAGAATGGATGGGGCCATGTATCGCGAGATCTTGGCCAACAACCTGGCCAACAAACTTCCCTCAGTAAGAGCATTGAAGATGGGTCGTGGCTGGGTGTTCCAGCATGACAACAACCCGAAACACACAGCCAGTACAACTAAGGAGTGGCTCCGTAAGAAGCATCTCAAGGTCCTGGAGTGGCCTAGCCAGTCTCCAGACCTGAACCCAATAGAAAATCTTTGGAGGGAGCTGAAAGTCCGTATTGCCCAGCGACAGCGCCGAAACCTGAAGGATCTGGAGAAGTTCTGTATTGAGGTGGGCTAAAATCCCTGCAGCAGTGTGTGCAAACCTGGTCAAGAACTACAGGAAACGTATGAGCTCTGTAATTTTAAACAAAGGTTTCTGTACCAAATATTAAGTTCTGTATTTTGGATGCATCAAATACTTATGTCATGCAATAAAATGCAAATTAATTACTTAAAAATCATACAATGTGATTTTCTGGATTTTTGTTTTAGATTCCGTCACTCACGGTTGAAGAGTACCTATGATATAAATTACAGACTACTACATGCTTTGTAAGTGGGCAAACCTGCAAAATCGGCAGTGTATCAAACACTTGTTCTCCCCACTGTACATGTGCAAGGCAGTCATACCCTAGGTAGGAAACATGAGTGAATAAGTTTTTTGTATCTGTGTAAATGTTGGCATTGCATAAAAAAATTCCTGTGTGATAACATGTTGCGACAAATGCATATGAAAGTATTGTTTATAATAATACTAGCAAAAATCATGTATTAAAAATAATACTAGAAAATATGCAGGATCATTTTTTTAAATAATTTATTAGCTATCGTGATGATTCTTTCTTTACTCACTTTCTTTTTCTTTCTTTCTTTTGTTCGTTCTTTCTTTCTTTCACATTCTCATTTTTAAACCTGGATATTCACACTTAAGTTTTTGAAAACAGTGCATTTTTCAGTTATTGGCTACTTGTGTGCATGTTGTGTTTTACCCTGCAGAACAGAATAAAACTATTCAATGGTTGCTTGGAGGGCTCATTTTCATACTGCAGCCTAATACAGAATCATTAATGAAAGGACCAATTATCACAATTAGCCAGTGATATAATATACATTGTTCTCTCTCTCTCTCTCTCTCTCTCTTTTAAAATAGACACACTTATGGAGGATAAGACATTTCTACAAAACTTGTTAACAGAAGCATAAAAACAAGATTTTCCGGAGCAACACTTTCACACCTCTGTCTGCTCAAATCATCTTCCTCTCTGATTCCACACTGAGCCAATGCCAGAAATAGAACCATGACACCAACACTTTCCCTCTTCCCTTGGCTTCAAGAAAACAAACAACTTTGCTGCAACAGAAACTGTACTATAATGATGCACTATAAGAAGTAACACTAGCAGCAGATTGTATTAGCTGGTGTGCAACAGACAAATGTCTGTTATATTCTATAGTGGATTTAAAAAGTCTTACAAAATTGCAGGTTTTTAAAGACAGAAATAACAATAAGTCTGCACACACTTTCATAATTAGGGCTCTAACTGTCTTCAGAGTTAAACTGTCACAATCAGAATAGGCCTGTAGGTAACTGGCGTGGACCTGCCTTTAAATAAAGTCAGCTGTTGCAGTAATATTTGCTTGAATATTTGGAGTTGCATTCTACTGAGAGCCATGGCCCATAAAGAGCTGCAAATTTTTTTTTTAAATAAATATTAATAATTATTAATAATAAATATAAAATAATATTGAATGTACCATGGAACACTGTCAAAACCATCATCAATAAGCGGAGAAATGTGGCACCACAGAAAAATTGCAAAGACTAGGATGACCCTCCAAAGTTGGTAAATGGAAGAGGAAAAAATGATCAGGGAGGCTATAAAGAGGACAACAGCAACACTGAAAGAACTACAAGAATTTCTGGTAGGTACTGGTCTCTCCTTGCTTGTGGCTATCATCTCCTGTATTCTGAACAAGTCTTGGCTGTACAGTAGGGTGGCAAGAAACCACCTGTAATTGGTCAGAAAGTCAAGACAAAGGAAAATCAGGAAAGTCATGGAATGGCCCAGTCAGAGCCCAGACCTTTGGAATGTCCCAAAAATAGCTGTCCACAGGAGATCCATGACAATTTGAAGAAACTTTAGCTTTTTTGCAAAGAAGATTGGGATAAAATTCTAAAGTCTAGATGTGTGAACTTAATAGAGACTTACTCACAACGACTTTACGCTGTAATAAAATAAGGTGCTTCAAGTATTGGTTGTGTCGTGGTGATCAGATTTATGCAATTAATCTGTGGTAGGTTTTTTTTTTTTACGCAAAACATTCCCAATAATTAAATATTTATTTTTTTCTCTGGATTTCTGTTTGTTGGATTATCGAATTTATATTATTGTTATTTCTGTCTTTGTGTCTGTTGGCTTGTCAAATAAAGGTTATCCTGGTTAAATAAAAGTTACAAACTAACGAACTAAATAATCATAATAATAATAATAATAATAATAATAATAATTCTGCACTATTTCTAGGTCCCTGTTTAGATATAAGCAAATATGTGATACTGACCATGTTGTGACCACTGAAAGTGCTTAATCTCTTCTACTGAAACTGCTCAGCTCACATTAGATATGAAATTAGTTCAGTTGTCAGTTTGCAATGTAACATTTAGTGTAATATTTATAACAGACAATATGGAATAGAATATTCTCATTTTAAATACAAAATACACGCTATCAGAAAATTAGGAAACACACACACACACACACACACACACACACACACACACAGCTTTCATTTAATTCATACATTAAATGTGGTATGATTTCAAATGAACAACATTCTAACCCTGATCTTATGTAAAGGCATGGCCATGTTGTTTATCCTGTATAGTGTCTATAGTGAGAGTAAAAAAGCCTATATATAAATTCCATATATGATCAATTGTTCTCGACATATTCGAATAATTCTTTTAGTTAACCTTACCGTCAGTTTAAAGATGTTGAAGCCGAAAGATGTTGAAGCTAGCGCGCGCGCTCTCTCTCTCTCTCTCTCGCTCTCTCTCTCTCTCTCTCTCGCTCGCTCACAGAAGAAGCAGGTTGCTCTTACTGCTGTATATATATAACTATATATATTCAGCACTCGCTCCGCCCCTCTCGTCTATGATTGGTCAATCCATTTCCACCAGAAAAAAAAACATATTTACGAATTCAATTTATATTTTTTATTTATCTTTATCTAATCATTTTATGATGTTATATAATGTGACGCCGTCGCTGTTAATAATATACGACATACAGAAAGAAAGACAACAAGAATACAAACGTTATTTGGTTAGTTATTTGAAAAAAAAAAAAAACCCGGAAGACAATCCACCGAATTGCGACCTAGCAACAGCCAATCAGACGAGCTCACTGGGAATTGTAGTTCTATTCCTGATCCCCGAAGCACCTTCTCGGTTATATTTACGCTTTGAAAAGACTACAAATTCTGTGTCCACACCTTTGAGAATCATCTGCTGTTGAAAGCCGAAAACCTCACCTATATTTTGTGGATTTTGGGCTAAAAAAAACTTCCGTCTTCTAGCCTGAACATTTCGGAAGATTATCCAGCGGACAAACATCGAGGAAACAACTTTAAATTCCACAAATCAACTCTGAATTTTTTTTAAAACACAACAGGTATGGGATTAACGTCATTAAACTTAAATTAAATAAGTCAATTCTTATATCACCCTGACTACATGTACGGCTTTGTTTCGACTTAAAAGCCGAATTATAATTGTTTTCTTTTGGACAAGAAGTGTCCTAACAAGTCTGTAAAAACTATTATATCAAGCTGACATACCGAGGAAATAGAGTTACAATATTATTCAGTCCTAACTAGATCGAAACTGTTAGCTTAGCTCGTTAGCAGGTGTGGTGCCATATCCTACACTTCACGCACATCCTGCGTGCCTGTGTTGTCCTGCTACAAGCTGATTGGATGACCCCTGAGCGGGTTGCTAACGTCCTAGCTATATATTTAATGCGCCTTTATACAAAGTTTATTTATTTATTGAAGTAAATACTTTTAATTTTAGTTAGTAACTGTATTTAGGTTAAATGCATGTAATAAGTCGGTTAACAAAGATTTGCTAGCGAATTATTATTATTAGTATTATTATTATTATTATCTTCTCTTTGTTTTATCAATTTAAAGACCACATTTTATTCGCTTATATCTCGTGATCGATGCTTTGGGCGTTGAATGAATACATTTAAGATATTTTTGTAAGTGTAGTTCATACGAGTGGATATGATTTCGATCAGGCGCTCGCGAAGGCACCAAAAAAATGGTCCTTGGGATACAGGCAGCGAAGTCGTATCCAGGATACTGCACAACACCGGCTACATAGTTAGCTTAGCTAGCGTTTACATAGCTTTGTTTAGCAAGCTAATTTAGTTTCACAGACAAAGTGCGTTGTACACAGTACTGTAATAAATACACATTAAAAAGATTAAAATCCCATTGGCTGTACTTCCTTCCTTCTATTTTTAAATTTCAGAGCCATAAAGATGGTTTAATCTGAATAAACACCCAGTTTTAAAAAGAAACTAAATTACAACCCTGTAGTTAGCTAAGGAAGGTAAGCTAGTGAGGTATTGGGTATTAGTTACGGATTATTATAAATATTATTTATAATCCTTATTTATTTACTTATTTATTATAATAATATTTTATTATAACAATTATATTTATTATTGTGATTGTTTATTAGTTTTGAAACATATAAGCTAACTTCCCCCCCCAATTGAATATAATGTTAAATAAGTGGAATTCTGCCTTCATGTTTGAGTCAAGTCAAGAAGCTTTATTGTCATTTCAACCATATATAGCTGTTACAGTACACCGTGAAATGAGACAACGTTTCTCCAGGATCATGGTGCTACATAAAACAAAGACAGGGCTTTAAGGACTTAGTAAATTAGTCCTAGATACATAAAGTGCAACTGTGCAACCTGGTGCAAACAGTGCCGGACAAAAGACAGTGCAAACAAAAAATTACAAGACATTACAAAAAGACAATAAACAGAAACAGTGCTGTGTCATCTTTAAACTAATAAAATCAGTAGTTATTATTTTAGGGTTAAGGTTAGTGTTAGTTATAACCCTATATAATAAACTATAATATAGATTATCCCTTCTGTGGAAAGTTATCATGTTTTTGATGCTCATACCGTACTAGTCCCTTTGCTCGAAGCTACAAAGTATATGGGCGTGTCTTGTGCTTCGTTCACACCTACAGCAACCCGCAGTTATATAGCAACCAGAGATTGATCATTTTCAATGACAGCTGGTGATTTTTGACGACACGAATGACAGCGACTGTCGGTGACGTGAAAAATGTTGAGAAAAGTTGAACTTTATGCAAATAATATTTGGTCTGACTTGGTGCAGCTTCTACCAAAGTGAGTGCAGGCTGTAAAGATCACACACTGCATCTACTTCGTCACATATGATATGATGCATATACACACTGCAAATCTCCCTAGAACGTTTCATTTTAGCAGCAAGAAAACTGATTTTGAATACTAGCTACACCACTCACTTATAAACATTGTTACAATGACAACCAGTAGTAGGAACACCTCAACATGACTTTAAAGTACAGAGACTGGAGACTTGCAGTGATAAAACTGGTGTGTGTGAATGTAGCATTAGAATTCTGCATTGTTTGGTGAGTACATGTTTATTCATGCAGCTGAATAAATGTCGACTGAAATGTTTCGAGTTTTGTTTTGGATGAGAGTGGAATTTGTACCTTGTGGAGTTTTCACCTTCCGGAGGTGTGTAGACCTCAGACTGATCGTGCTAAACTCCTAATTTGTCCCTTTTTAACCAGTTCACTCAGTACTTTCAGCTTTGTTTTAGATTGGACAGGAGTGTGGCATATCTCAAATTTCATTGGTTATTTGGTAAATCGGTCAAGACTTTAAAGAATGTTTTAACCAAGTGAAATTTTGCTCATTCTTTCTGGTAGATCTGGTGTCGCTCAGATTGAGGGTCTCCTTGCTACGATGCACTTATTTTAGTTCGCTCTTGAAATTTTCAGTGGGATTCAAGTCAGAGTTTTGTGATGGTTACTCCAATATATTCAAATGAAGCTGAATTTGATGTTGAGTGTCGTTACACACTCCCTCCGAAGAAAACTGCAGAATAGAAGTGGTTCAGCCAAACTATGTAGCTGTGTGTTTGTACGAGATTTTTTTAGTTTTAAAAATCCAAACCAGAATGATTGTGGAACTGACTCTATAAGTATCTAATAATAAGTCAGAGTGCACAACAGACATGTTCTTATATTCTTTTTTTTCTGTAACATTAATGTAACGGAGGTGGTTTTAACAGCGGACGTGTTTCTGCACTCCGAATCGGAGCGTGATTATTCCCAGCACCCCAGGGTTGTTGGTTTGGTTTTAGACTCATTTGATTCTTTGGAAACCTCTTGCGCTCGTGTTCATTTTTATCACCACAGACGCACATAGAGAGTGCAACACGACTCACAAAGTGCTATTATGCGCAGTAAGGCACCTCATCTCTTCTGTACCGCATGACAGCTTTCACATTACCAGTTTCTCATATGAACCGTCCTCTGTTTCAGATCGCTTGCTTTATTAATCTAAGTATATTTTGCAGTTGTGTATCAGTTCAATCACTACATCGGTTTGTTTATTTTCTACTGTTTGCATCAAGCTGAATCTTCCACTGGTACTGTATACAGCACTGCTGCTTTTTGACTAACATGACTAACCTAGTACGAGAAAGATGGCATCTATTTTTATTTGTTCTGCTGCTGTTCTTGTAGCTCACATGGCGGTGTAACACACTCGGACAAAAGCACTGTCTGCCCTCTTCCACATACGTTTGCCTAGCATTTCTGTGATTGACCCGAGAGAGAGTATGTCATTATTCCAACCTAGAGAGCACGAAAAGTTTTCCTTGTACTTGTGCATCTGCCGACGATGGGGTGAAAGCTCATGATGATCTACTGTCATGGAATACAGGCTAAAGCCTGGACCTGCATGATAGTAAATGCAGCAAGTGATAATTAACTTGCACGGCTGATTTCATTTACACCACCAACATCAGTAATAAATTAGTCTTAACGTCTCCAAAGGGTTTGCTACCTCGGTCCTGGGATATTTATGTCCGTTTCAGTCACTATTTTGTAGTCTAATGAAGTATGCAAATAAAAAGGTTGTCTGGCGTTCCCCGGGACGCTTCGTTCCAAAGCCTTTTGTGCGTTTATGATATCAGGAATTGGAGCCAACACTGTTCTCACTCCTTATTTATAATTAATGTGAGTTATGAAATCCTGAGAGGACATAAAATGAGATTTAACGGTTTGCAACAGGCCACTTAATTTAAACAATGTAATAAAGGATTTTTGATGTGTGAAACAGCCCGGCGCTTAATGAAATGGCTCCTCGCAGACGAGCGGCTATAATTTAACAGTGTAATAATGTCTCCCTTTTTTTTTTAATTTTTTTTTTTTATAACGGTCAGAGTCTCGTCCCTGCTTTAGGTCTGCGCACATTAGCGTGATCATTCTGGATGGCAGATGGGGATTGTATTAAAACGGTACCGGATCTTTAATGTTCGATACAGAAAAAGATGCTGACACTAGTTTGTGGTGAAAATATTAGATCGTAGAACAGTATCATGACGTATCAGGCTACAATATTTCTAAAAAAGGAAACAAGGAAAGTTTTCATATCCAAAAACATATGTAGATTATCAGTGTTATGAAGGAGGCTATTACACAACTGATGATGAAATGTAGATTTTAAGGTCCAAACAGCAGCTAATACAAATCTAAATGTTATTTACATTGCTCATGATACTCAGAAAAGTCTACCTTGGAATAACAAATCATGAAACAAATAAATCATGTTTATTAGGCATAAACACCAATCCAAATATCCAGCAAACCTTAAGACACGATCGTATCTGACTGCTGAAATCATTATTCAGTTCCTGCAGGATGCTGCAGTTTTGCAATTACAGAAATGAACACAAAACCCAACAAACTCTTTGGAGGATCTTACAATTATCGGAAATGACCACAGAGTTTCTGCAGAATCGGTCCAAGACGTGTGCGATTTCATCACAACACGCATTCAAACAAAACAGTCTCTCATCAAACATGAGTACAGCTATCAAAGAAAAAAATTTCAGATGTGTTTTCAGTATAGGTTTAAAACAAGAATCCTGTGCTTGCAATTTCACCAAATCAAGCAGTTTTTAGTAAAAAGACATCTTGGGGTAGAAAAAACAGTGTGAAATCAAGGGAGGACCATCTATTCAATCATTTAAGTCCTACATCCACATGAAGACGGTGACCTTTGGTGCAAGTGGTCTCGAGATTTTCCAGTAAAACTCGGTGCTACTCCATAAATAATATATAGACCACACTGGACACACATTCACTGTCTCGGGTTTGTATAGATTGTGCTTAATTTATATGACATCCCAGTTAATAGCGCTATTTTGGACCGAGCTTACGAAGCATTCGTTTCTGTCTCTTGTCTGTTAATTGCTTCAGTAAATATGATAAGAAAATATGTACGCTCGCTGACCAATTTATTAAGAACGCCCGTACACATGCTCATTTGTGTAATTATCCAATCAGCCAAGAATCTGTAGAGTCTTTACACAGAATCCGAGACAGAAACAAACTAACTAACTAACCAACCCACCTCCAGTGAGTGACAGTTCTGCATCTCAGAAAGCACAACATGCTAAATCTCGATGCCACTGGGACGTAGATGATTACGTCAGGTTTCACTCCAGTTAGACAAGAACAGGAATACCAGGCTTAAGTGGGCAGAAAGTCACTAAAACTGGACGGTTAATAATTGGAACAATGTCACCTCGTTTTTCTTTTTGCACCTTGATTCAGTGAGCTGACATTTTAGTGAGCTGAAAAGCTTTATTTCTCTGTATTATATCTGTAGAGTCAGACACGGTAACGCGCGCCTCCACAGACAAGGGACGTGTTTAATTGCAGTAGAAAATGATACATGATTACACCGTATTTAACACGCTTTTCCACTCCTTTTTGTTGCTTTCTAAATGATACCTTTAGGCCAAAAGCACTAATAATGACTGTTTTTTCTCCCCCCTGTCCTTCAATTCCAGACGTGACGGTGCAGGCTTGAACTGAGCACGCTCAGGAGTGAATGAATCCCCGCCTATTCTCACATTGCCACGACAACGATGACAATGGAAGAGATTAAGAACGAAGCAGAGACGGCCCCAATGGTTTCCATGTCGCTTTACGCCGTGATGTACCCCGTGTTCAATGAGGTACAAAGGGAGATGCATATTAACTCATAAATACATACACATACACTTGTTTCGATGCACTCAATGGCCACTTTACTAGACATTTCTACCTTGTTGCTATGGGTTACAGTTAGGGAATTCATATTAGGGCTATTTCTGGTGACTGGATTATTCCCAGCACAGCAGTGACGATAAAACGACAAGCCTAACAGCAACTTGACTCACCGCGTGGCGGCACAAACAAAATCTTATGCAAATGACTACAGCCGCCTTCTGCGTTTAATCACAAACAGAGAGCAGAGAAAGAACGGCCCAACAACACTTATACTACCACAACATCCACATCATGTTACTATCTTATCAGTGATCCACCATTCAGGAAATATCAGCATTGGTTTTATGGAGGTTTCTCTTCACTGATAGACAGGGAAGAGCAAAAGTAATTGTCTACTTACAAAGTGACCTGTATGTAGACGAATCTAAAAAAAAGGCCGGTGAGGTTACGTATAAGGTTCACTGTGTCTAATAAAGAGCTCACTGAGTGTTTTTACATGCTTCCTGACTCCCAAACATGCACATTTCCATATTCGTTTACCTACACGCTTGCGTATAGTACACCATCTAGCCAAACACTTGTCGACTCCGGACCGTCGCACTTGTATGATGTTTGTTAAACTTTTTGTTCCACATTTGAATCAAATGAAGAAAAATAATAAGCAGCAGCAGCTTTTATTTATTCACATGTACATTACAGCAGAGCAAAGAGGGGTTAAGGGCTAAGCCTTAACTGTTGAGCCACCTCTGCCAGGGATTTGAACTCTAGAGCATGACAATACCCCTGTGCACACAGCGAGGTCTATTAAGACGTAGTTTACTAAGGCTGGTGTAGAAGAACTCGTGTGTCTTGCACAGAACCTTGACCTCACTAATGCTTTCCCGGCTATGCTTTGACACCTTTGAAATAAATCAGAATGCCGATGATGCACCAGGCCTTCTCGCCCGACATCAGCGCCTGACCTCGCTAATACTTTCCTGGCTGAATGATAAAAACCCCCACAGCCAAGCTCCAAACTCTAGCGAAAAAGCCTTCCCCAGATGAGAGAGCCAGCGCCAACTACAAATTAACATCCATACTTTCAGAACGAGATGTTCAACAAGCACGTATAGATATCATACTGTCCTGCATGTATACTCAATCACTTAGTCATTTCCATCCACACTTTCTTGTGCATACACAATTACACTGACTCATAATTTATACAGCTCATTACAAGCCCCACTCCTTTCATACAGCCCTGTAGGTCATCCTTTTTGCCTCTTCCCCTTCTTCTCTTTATCTTTCCTTCCTTTCTTCAGCCCTTGTAAGTCAAGGCCATTTGATTCTAATCATTTCGACTGAGAAACGTATAATCATATTATCATACTTAAGTCACCTTGACAAAGGAAGAGAACCGATAAACTCCCTCAGATGAGTGGAGAAATGTCAATATTATTACAAGTCCCGAGGCTGGAACTGACTGTTCTTTGATAAATTAGAATGAGAGTAAATCTTTAGACACTTTGCCAAGAACAGGATTTATCTCTTCCCATCCCCCCCACCCCCCCATTATTCAGCAAATCTCTGAAGCTATGTTTGCGTTAAAAGATTTCCCGGCAGTTTGGCTTTGCAGATTTCGAACGAATTCGAATTTATATCGCTTCCTTGGCTCTCGGCCCACGGACAGCCGTGTCATAGTCAGGATTCAGATCCTTGATTTCCTGACAGTTGGGTGAACATGTCATTTCTTTTACATATTTATTTATTTATTTTAAACACCACCCTGGAGCTGTAAATGATTTCCGTTCCAAAAATGTGTTTATTATTAAGCAGACAGCGAGAAGAAAGGAGACGATGCCTCAGACTCTATTCCAAACGAGGTGTTTACGTGAACGTTTTTTAATTTTTATTCCGACAAAACGAATAGATTATAAGGCAGAATGTAAACGTAGCTCTTTCACCCATCACTGTATAACCAGGAATATGTTTATGGAACATTTTTGTTTGCTATTGCAGTTGGAGAGAGTGAATCTGTCTGCGGCACAAACCCTAAGGGCTGCTTTCATTAAGGTAAGAAAAGCACACTTGGATGCATATGGATCCAATCAGCTGTACTGTATTTCCTGCATTATTATTTTTTGCCCCCATTCTGTGCTTACAAAGTCATCTAATTCTGACCCAAATACAATCTTAAACTGCACACAGGCAGAGAAGGAGAACCCGGGCCTCACACAGGAGATCATTGTGAAAATCTTGGAGAAAAAGAACGTAGAGCTCAACTTCTCAGAGTCTTTGTTACGCATGGCTGCAGACGACGTCAAAGGTGTGTACGTGCTTGTATTCCTTCCTGCTTCAAGTTTGGTCTGTGTCCTCTAGGTGGAGCTGTTTCTCTTCAAATAGCTTGTATATAAAACCCATGTTTTATGGTAATATTTCTCCCTCGTCATAATTTAATTTCCTGCTCTCCGCGACACGTTTTTGTCACATCTTCAGCTTCATGCCAGTAATGAATTCACAGGCACACTTGCGTTTGAATGTGAAATTTCCCTCCATCCTTAAGCCAGAGCCCATTTTCATACCGTAATCTCATTTTTTGTAATCCTTTTCTACACTTTGTGTGTTTGCCTGCGCGTGTTTGTTTGCGTCTGTGTTCATGCATTGATTGTTTATTGAAATTCAGAGGCCTCCTTTGCTGAACTTTATCACGTGTATTATTTATGCTTTCTGCTGCTACATCCTCATGGCTAAATACAGCCTGCGCAGTCCATCCTGAAAAGCTTTCTCCACAAATGAGCTCTCTTTATGCATCTTTTGAGGTTTTTTTTTTTTTTTTTTTTTACCTTTAATTGGACCAATCATTACACTCGCAAAGCTACAGGGAGAGAATAAACATGCTTATATGGGGCATGGAAAATAATAAAGCAGCCATAACAATAGCTGGAGCCGGTGAGAGTGAATTTACTCTCCTAGGTGCATTTGAGGAAAAGACACACACACACACACCCACAGAGGATTGCTCTCCACTCTGTATACATTCTCCAGGGTGCTAGTAATCCAACAATATTGGAAACTCATTTTCTATGGCTTGTGTTTTCTCACCTAGCCATCCAAGGGTCCAGACTTACAGTCCCCACTCTAATACCTTTCTTATTAGTTTTACTGTACATACAGCATAATACGCTTTAATATAAAGAATCATTGCAGCCGAACCGAAAATCCTAACACACCCAATTCATAGTCGTTATCAAGCTATAATTCCATGCAAAGAATTTCGGCGGTCTGAACGAATTTGTTTCATTACAAAATTCCACCGAACGGTTTATACGTGCCCTAAACCAGACACTCTGTAGAAAATCTTCATTTATATGCGTGCTATGGCCAAGCCAAAGTTATGAGCATGTAGCGAGCGGGGCTTGGGGTCAACATTACCATAACAACGAGCGGCATGCAAGTCCGGTCAGCTCATGCAGCTTTTTTTAATCACCCTGTTTGTGTCTATTCGCAAGTTTTCAATTATTTCCATCACAGCAAAGGTGCTTAACATTTCATATATTTCAGCCTTGCTATTAAATTGCTACTTGGGGGAATTTTAAGCATCAGTTTAACAGGGACACAACATGAAACATAACATGACAGTATAACCATTTGACCGTTTATTCCACCTACAAAAAATGGTATTTCACACATAAAAAAAAGACAGCTTTATAAATTAAGCAGCATTCGTTCAAGATTTTTTCCCTCTCTTCATCCCAAGTGATCCAGTTGTGTGTGTTCCTGCTTTGATGTGATTGGAACAGATTTAGCGGCTCAGTAAATAGCTGATGTTGGTCGAGGACAAAAAACAAAAGCAAATTAAAGCTGTGAGAAAGAAGCAGGGTTGCGTTTCCAAATGAAAATGGTTTGCATCCTTATTTAATGTTTTAATTGTTTCATTCAGCGCATGTAACTAAAAATATCAAATGAACTTAATTAAGCCTCACAATGTGCTAACCTCACCAGACTTAACAAGGTTTGGAAAGGAAGACAGGATATGAGTACAGGGGGGAAAAAAAAAGAAAATTCAGGCATGAGCAAAAATAGCACTGGTTTCTTTCCAGTTCCTGTGGCACTCTGTGCATTACGTGCCTACTGTTTTTAATCAGAAATCATGATGGATTTCTGACACTCCTCAGTCTGTGAAGAAACAAGGAGAAAAGTAGAGACCTTATATATATTTTTTTTTCTCCCCCTCAAGTGAGACTGATTTGTGCCTTGCTAGTTCAGAGCAGGCTCATTTTTCACTACCTCTAAAAAGGGCTGTCAGAAATAGTTTTGGAGTTTAGTGCAAAGTTATGATGTTATGTCAGGTGTTATTAAAGTGATGTATGGGTGTGTTTTGTGTCCTCAGAGTACATGATTGACAGGCCGGAGCGAGAGTTTCAGGAGCTGAACGAGAGAGCACGAGCATTGAAACAGATCCTCAGCAAAATCCCGGACGAGATTAACGACAGAGTTCGCTTCCTGCAGACTATCAAGTACACACACACGTCCACACACACTATGACTGCTTTTTTTACATTATTGAGTCACACCTTTTATGATTTGTTGAAATAGTCAATAAATCTGTCAGAACTTTTCTTCCTCATAGCAGTGTGTATTGAGTTTTCACGCCCTGTTTCTATTTGCAGAGCGAGAGAAAGAGTGTCGGTCTTTCAGTTTATTAAGTGTACAGTGTTTTTTTTTTTTTTTTTTTTTTTAGGCTGCATAATAACACTAGTGGGTGGTATGGTTAAAAATTCTGGCACACTATAATTTGAATTTCTGACTGTATCAAGATATATCATGATATAACGTGACATTTCAACCGCACAAGGACCACGTTAATTATACCGCATTTTAGTTTCTCATGGATTCTTGAAGTAATAATAAAACCAAGCTTCCACGATGTGCCATTATGTTTCAAAAGCTTATTCCAGTGTGGGAGCCAGTCACAAGTTAATGTGCAGCTGAAGTGCTCTGCGTTTTTAAAAAAAAACAAAAAAAACTTATATATATATATATATATATATAAATAATCTCAAAAATATACATGACACCCTGTGTGGATTATGCATAGTATGTTTTTGCTGCAAAGAAAAATCTTTTCTACTAAAATAACGCTGAATGTTTGAGGAAAAACCAACACGTCGCTTTGTCGGAAAATGTCTGTAAATCCAGACTTATCAAAACATCATAATATAGCAGCATTTCATACTGAAGCATTGTCATCTAAGAGGCTTTTGTTTATCTAGACACTGCCACTATGATTATGCTAATTCCTTCTGGGATGGCTGAAGGGTTTGTAATGTTATGTTAGCACCAGGCTGATAACAGTGAATTTACCACCCAGGCAGAGCACGCAGCGTGCCTTAACTGCTGGAGTAACACACGGACCACAAAGACTGTAATACACACACATACACACAGTTATTAAACAGGTAGTACTTGTTTAATGATGATTGCACTGCAATTTTATACACACATCAATAATAGTATCCACTTGACCATTTGGCATATCATATCAGTGTGATTTTAAACTCAAACAGAAAAGATATCTTTTATGGCAATGATGCAGGCAGACACACGCTCATCTTAGATCAAACACAGAGTCGATTTGGTGCTTGCAAAAAGGTGTGATTGCATAGTATATTTCATATACTACATTTACAAGCTAAAGGCACATTATGTATGACTAATGGCACTTTTTTGCCCCAACACAGAGACATCGCCAGTGCCATTAAAGAGCTGCTGGATACGGTGAACAGCGTCTTTAAGAAATACCAGTATCAGAACAGAAGGGTGAGTTGATAGTTAGACTGCAAATTGAATTACACCACAAGTGTGTAGCAGGTCGTTCAAAATTAAGACCTATTTTAGACACCACATTTTTACAGCCCGTCATCATCTGTGGAAGGCCATGTATGTGAACGGAAGAAATTTATGGAAAAAGAAAGATCTGTATCTGCACATTGCTTTAAATTGTAATCTCACTGCCAATCCCCCCCCCACACACTCGTATTCTCAGTCTGTTTTGTCCCTAATTCAGTAAATCTGTCAATGTGGTATGGGACTGATCATTAAGAAACCTTGCTGTGTATTTTGTAGGCACTGGAGCAACAGAAGAAAGAGTTTGTGAAATACTCCAAAAGCTTCAGCGACACTCTGAAAACATACTTCAAAGATGGAAAGTAAGCAAGCCCCGCTTCTCTTTTATAGGGTGTTTTGTTTTGTTCACAAATAGCAATCCTGTCATTTTCTATTCAAAGCAGAAACGGCACAGAATTCAAATAGTTAGAGTCCTCCAGTAACTATAGGGTCAGAGTGAGAATCTTCAGTGGCTGTATAATAGAGAGTACAGCATAATGATTTTTTTTGTAAATGATATTGCTGAATAAAACATTAGAGGGGATTTAAAGGCTGACTTGCTTTGGTTGACGAATGACCTTATATTGTTTGTATGACCTAGCAGCTTGTTCCAGGCTAAGCATTAGAGTGCATCTTATTTGCATCCCAAAATGAATATAAAAATAATCTGTCAGAAAGAAAAAAAAAAGTCAAATCATGCAGCCAATACCGTTCTCATCATCTATAACATCACAATAAAAGCACGGTGTTATTTATGCCATCAAACTCACAAGTGCTGTAATACAACCTCGTTAAAAAAATAAAAAATAAAATGCGCATCGGCAAACAATTCCAAGCCATTATTTTGGACTGGCAAAATATAGGCTGCTAAAATGAGGAGTCTAAAATTGAAATAATGGGAATATAAGGGTTGTTGTAATGTCAGATAAGACAAGGCAGATTTTTAATTTGGGCTGCTTTAAAGTCAAGACAGATGCTCTGAAAGTATTTTCATGTCACTTTTACCCGTAGAGGAATGTATGATCTAAAATTTGTAATATAAATTCAGTGTTTATTAGGAACCTATTGTTTATGAGGAACGCCTGAACACCTGCTCATTCCTGCAAATATCCAATCATGTACAGCACGGTGGAGCGCAGCAGCACAATGCAGAAAATCCTGAAGATACACATCAACAGCTTCAGTTCATTTTCACTTCAAACATCAGAGAGAGGGGGAAAAAATGAGATCTCGCTGACTGTGTCAGTGACATGGTTGTTGGTGCCAGATGGGCTGATTTGCTAATCTCGTGAGACAGAACAGGAATATAGGCTATAGTGGGCACAGGCTCACATAAACCGGACAGGTGAAGGTGGTATTTTTCCCAATCCAGTCCAGTTTACGCCAAACTGTAGCTCAGTGTAGCCACAGATTCCTGTTCCTGGCTGACATGAGTGGAACCTGATGCGGTCTTCTGCTGTATATAGCATTTGTTATAGCATTTATAGCTCATCTGGCTCAAGGTTTGACAAGTTGTTTGTTCCAGAAAGCTTTTCTTTGCACATTATGGCTGTAGAGTAGTGATTTTAGTTGCCTTAGCTGGAACCAGTCTGACCATTCTCCTGCAATTACATTCTCATTAGCAAGGCTTTTCAGCCTACAGAGCTGTCACTCACTGGACTCCCACTCCCACTTACAATCAAACTCTAGAGAATTCCAGGAGGTCAGTAGGTTCTGAAATACTTAGAGCAGCCTGTCTGAGAGCAACACCAAAATCAGTGTCACTGTGATGACTGAATTTTTTTTTTTTTTTTTTTTTTTAACTGTTCTAATGTTTGACTGAATGATGACTGAAGCTCTTATCCTCTCGCCGCATATCTGCATTATGCGTTCACATATATAAATGTGTGTGTGTGAACGTATACTATAAAACATATGTATAAACCAAACAATGCTAAACTGGTTAGTTAACAAATTGTCATTCGAACAATGCTAGACCTCAGTTACTGCCTTTCTAATTCTTATTGCTGGGAATACGTTTTATATTAATACTTGCGCATGGCATGTTTTACTACAGCAATTCATTCTGTCTGCATTGTATGGGAATAAAAAATATGAACAAAATAATATGGACATTCAGTCCATTATCATCAGAGGCATCATCAGCTATCTCAGACTTTATTAAGAATACGTGTACACCCACAGAGCTTTAAAACGACCTAATCAACCAATCATGTTGCATAAAATGCATCAAATCAAGACATATCATTTAAATTTCAAACAAATCATATTAAGAGGAATCAGATATTAATAAATGTGAATCCTTCATAAATCCCCCACCACATTCACTGCACAACCTAAATTGCATTCAGTGACAGCCCCAAAATTCCAAGGCAGAGCTTACAGAGCTGAAAATGACAAAACGATGGCTAAATGAGGAAAGTACAGAGAGCACTAAATCTTCCAGTAATGCAGATCAGCATGTCAGCTGCCATATAGACACTAACTCTTCCTCAAATTATAGGATAGAATAAATCTGTTCATATCCAGCTTGATAAATGAGGCCAAATATCCCATCCAGAGGAATAGGGATAAACAGAATAGCTTGATGAGGTTGAAAATTATGTAAATCATGCATGAACTTGAAACTTGAACTTGTTTAAGCTTGAATAAAGGAAATCTTCTGGCCCTGTTCCTCATCATTATTCATGTGACTTATATCTGGATTATAGTCTTGTAATATTTAAACTATTTTAAAAAAAAATCAATGTTGAATTTGTGGGCCATTTAAAAATGTCTTTAAATGCACCAACTTTGCCAGCAATTGAGCATGAATGTCATCCTGTAGTATTCATTACTTTTGGTTATACAGTGCGGCTTAGAGAAAACATTTGTTTAGTATGAATAAATACATCTTTGTTTTTTGTTTGTTTTTTTTTTAATTGGAAATGGGGTCACAGTGTTTTGTTTTGCTTTCATTCCATCATCTCAGTCTTTCACTGTTTTTGTTTCTGTCTCCCAGGGCAATAAACGTGTTCATCAGTGCCAACCGGCTCATCCACCAAACCAACCTGATCCTCCAGACCTTCAAGACCGTTGCATAGGAGATTGATTCTATCTTAATTTTTTTTTAAATTTTTTTTTTTTTGTTAAATTACAATATAACCTTCACGTGAACATGGAAAAATGTTGGGGACTGTGTAATTTATTAATCTTGTGGGCCAATTACGTTGGGATATTCATTCCTTTTTTCTTGCCTGATATCTAATTTCCTTTAATAGCTGGGTTAAGAGGCAAGAATTTTTCATGCCCTTTTTTTTTTTTTCTTTTTCTTTCTTTCTCTCCAACCATCATTCTTCATTCCAAGTCTCCATTCTGTTGTTTTTAAAGGAAACCATTTCCAGACATCTCTTTTACATACTGGACTCTTCCTGTCCTGTCTAATACTCTAAACTGCAGAGAAAGAGAACGGAAAGATGGGAGATTGTATATTTAATAAATATTTGGTAGCAGAAATATTCAAATAAATAGACTGCATCTTGTCTACAATGCTTCTGTCTCATATGTGTTTATTGTAATATTTGTATTTTGTGGCATTTCTAGATGTTTAGCATTGCTGTAAGTTACATAGAAAATTCTATTCATTCATAAATTAACCGGGAAACAGCTTTATCTTGCTCTGGCTTGTGGGGGATATGGAGATATCTCTAGAACATAATCATAACAATCCATTATAATATTGACAGCCAAATTGAGCATTTTCAATTACTGCTATAGTGAATGCCTAAAATTGGAAACTTCTATTTAAGAGGATGCTGCCTAAGTAATGAGCATTTCTCTGTGTTAGGGACAGGTATTTATTTTGCAAGCAATATTCAATACAATTCAAGCGGATTTAATTCCGTCTAGCATGGACGTCTCAATTATAACAGCAGTTCTCAGATAGACTACATTATCCAGTGAGCAAGGCATGAGTGTTAGACATAAACAGTTTATGGGAATTTTTAGGTTGTGTATTATATAGAAAGAACAGGAACGTGCACAGACATTTTGACGGCTATTGGCACAAAACATGAGCAGTTTAATGCCGGGAGAAGTGATTGACATATACACGGTAAAGCAGTCAAAATAAAGAAGTTGAGATCCAGGACTAAAACAGGAAAATGTTTTTTTTTAACCCTGGATTTAATCTGCAAAATAAATAAATGTTTCTGTGTTCATTTCACCCTTGTGGGCAAAGGAGCAGTGCACCAGACCTGAACCATCCAGAGCATGTACTAGTACTAAAGTGGGATTTAAACAGAAATGGATGGAAGATGATGAAAAATGGCTTGAGATTAAATTATTGCTGTTTATTCTTAGTACATCTTTTTTCTTTGTTCAAGCGGATCACTGTAAATTATGACACCGTTTATGATCATTATTTACATTTAATTCATATTCTTTGTTATGAAGCAGGCTTGATTGAGTTTACCCCTATGTGTTAATTAAAACATTAACTAACAAACATGAAAAAAAAACAAACTTGGTGGTCATTATTCATGCATTAATTCATTCCACATTTTGGAGTTAAGGTTAGCTGTTGATTAGTGTGTGATTAGTATTTATGACAACTCATCATTAGTTCATATTTATGTAAGTATTATTTCAAGGATTAGTGCAGGATTATTAATTTACTTTGCTAAAAGTCAAGAGGCTGTCATATTTGACTGTAGTGGATTAGCTAGTGAAGAGTTTAGAGTAATCGCTAAAACAGGAAGTTGAATGTTGACAGCATACATACTGTCTAGCAGCTTGTTTGAATGCATTTCTATGTTCATCTATGTTCGATATAGCATGTGTTTCCCAATTGTCCCAAACAGTAGGATTGGTATCATTAACCAGAGTTTCCAGGTAATGTCAGATGTATTACCCAAAACATCTCAAAATCCATATAGAAGGATATATTTTTTAGCCCAGGGAATTTTGACAAATAGAAAAGGGAAACACATTTTTCTTTTTTTTTTCTTCTTTTTTTCCACTCACAGTATTTCTAAAAGAACAAGGTCACTATGGTGCAAACACAATTCTTCCGGACAAATATAGTCCACTTCATATTGGACAGCAGATAATACACAGCAGATATACAGTATATACAATTTTTACATATATGCACATCTTACAACTACTAGGTGCAATAATAAGCTCAGTGGGGCTGTGTATAAATGGTGCAGCTTTGCACTATAGGTCATTAATGATGTGCTGGCTAGATAGATAACAATGTAGCTAGAAAAATTGTATGAAATAGCATGAAATAGCATGAGCTAGCAGGGGCACGGTGGCTTAGTGGTTAGCACGTTCGCCTCACACCTCCAGGGTTGGGGGTTCGATTCCGCCTTGTGTGTGTGGAGTTTGCATGTTCTCCCCGTGCCTCGGGGGTTTCCTCCAGGTACTCCGGTTTCCTCCCCCCGGTCCAAAGACATGCATGGTAGGTTGATTGACATCTCTGGAAAATTGTCCGTAGTGTGTGATTGCGTGAGTGAATGAGAGTGTGTGTGCCCTGCGATGGGTTGGCACTCCGTCCAGGGTGTATCCTGCCTTGATGCTTGATGACGCCTGAGATACCCCCGTGACACAGGCTCCCCGTGACCCGAGGTAGTTCAGATAAGCAATAGAAAATGAGAGAGTGAGTGAGCATGAGCTAGCTAGTTAGCTGACAAAACTTGCAAACTATTGAAACCCCAATAGCATTTGGTTCAATTTCTTTAAACACCATTGATAATCACATCATTGTTCACTTTAGCATAGTTCATTAAGTTAGTTGAGAGCAGAATATATAAAAAATAGAACACTTACAAGGTGCTTACATCAGTTATAGATACATGAAAATAATAATTATAATAATAATACATTTTATTTATGAACACCTTTCAAGTCAATTGAGTCACCATACAAATTCAAACAAGTAAATAAAATAACATTAAATAACAATAAAACTATATTAAAATAGTTATCTAACAGTGAACATTAAGGAGATTTAAGTGCAGCCTAGGATCCTGTCGTGTTTGGAATGTGGTAATGGAGTTTTTGTTACGGATGATTTCCGGGAGAGAATTCCAGAGATGAGGAGCAGTGCGACTAAAAGCTCTAGCACCCATGATGGTTAAACAAGCAGGGAGTGTAATGAGGAGCCTAGATGAGGAAGAGTGGAGAGTACAGGAGGGAGAGTAGAACTATATAACATCTGAACGGTATGGTGGAGCAAGATTATGAAGGGCTTTAAAAGTCAGGAGAAGAATATTAAAATCAATAGTGTTTGATAGGGTGCCAATGGAGTTGTTGAAGGGAGGGGGTACTGTGATGCACGATGGGTGTTAACTTTATTAACTTCTGCCTGAAAAAAGACAGATACACTATATTACCAAAGATGTGCACATCTTATGTGTCCAACTTTACATTTGCATTTACATTTATGGCATTTGGCAGATGCCCTTATCCAGAATGACTTACTTACTTATGCTTTGAAGTCTCTTTCAATAAATACATTGGGATAATGGTTCAGCATGTTAAAGATTAAGAATACCATCAGTATAAATGTCCTGTTGGGCAGGTAATACAGCAAGAAAAGCTGAAAGAAAGAGCAAGAAAAGCAAAGACCAACTTTTTGTAGCAAAGACCAAGAGTATTTCAGAAGGTATGTTTTTTTAGCCATTGTTTGAAGACTGCCAGTGACTCAGCTGTTTGGACATGAAGTTTATTTCCACAACTAGGCACCAGAACAGAATAGTCTTAATGGATGCCTTCCTTATACACTGAGAGATGATGGGACCAGTTTAGCAGTGTTAGAGTATCAGTGGGAGTGTGGTGCAGTGCAGGGTGTGATAACTACTTTTCAGTAAGTGGGTTCTGGTCTGTCTTGGGCTTAGTAGGCAGGCATCAATGTTAAAATATGTTTCTAGCAGCTACAGAAATCCAATAGAGGGAGCGTAGCAATAGGGTGGTTTGGGAGAACTTAGGAACTTGAAATCATGTTGCGCAGCAGCATTCTGAAGCATTTGAATGGTGCTCAGAGGCAGACCTGCCAGGCGCAATCATACCCCACAGCCTTAATATCCAAATGCTTTTGTTGAACAGCCACAAGAGATTTACTGAGATCAGACACTGATGTCAGAAGAGAAGGCCTGGCGCACAGTCAGCATTCCAATTCATACTGAAGGTGTGCAGATTTATTTATTTTTTTTAAATTTTACTACAGAAGGAAATCCTGTCTCACTTTAGAAATAATAATCTCCTAATTCTCCTAAAAAACTCTAAATTAGTAGATAGGTGTAGTTAACTAGCATAAAATGTAGATATATAACACAAAGCACCATTATATTATCCAAGACTAAAGCCATCTTTTTTCCTATCTGGATATAAGATAAAGAACTGCTTTAAGTTTCTATAGATAAACGGTATCTGCTAAATGCTGTAGCTGTATTTTTTTTACATATGAATTGTTTTTCTGTACATAGATGTTGTCTAAACACCTAGTTGTCATGGTTAATAATCCGATATAATAGGATAGTGCAGCACCAGGACTTTATGGCTTTAAGGCTCAGGTAACAGTTAGACTCCTAAGACAATAATAGGACAAATCCTAACCTAGACTAAATCAATAGGTGTTTTAGAGTACAGACGCTCTGGGAAAATGAAAATGCCTGCTACATGTAAAAAACAGAGAATTTAAAGATCTGCCTCTTGTAGTCTAGAATGACTTCAAGACTGAAAAATCTTAGCTTTTTGCTCAAAGGATTTGATAGTAAGTCCTCAGGGAGGTCCCTATCTTAATTTTTTAATTGCTAAAACGCTTCCATTTTGAAATGAATATTGAATGAAATGACCGTGACCTGATTTAAAACTTTATCTTAGTGCAAGAAAGCGCTGATCAGCTAATTATTATTATCTCGAGCCATTAAGTAATGTGTAGGAATCAGAAACATAAATGATCCCTGAGGGTTTGAGCCATGAGAAAATGAATTACCTCAACTCTATTGCTTGCTTTGTAATATAGGTCTGTTAAAAAGATACAGCCGGGTCCAGAGGACTGAGTTCACAACTGTCCATCAAGAATTCATCATTACTGGACAAAATGTTAACTGAGTGAGTATCAGGTGTTGGTGAAAGAAAACATCAAATAACTGCATCAATGTGAGTATTTAGTTAATGAGAATGCATATTTGATATTGAGTTGTTCAAAGGAGTCTTTTCTATCAAAACAGTATTAAAACGCATTTTATGTTTTGTTTGATTTTAGAAACACTGAAATTCTTGCACCAGAAATAAAATAAAATTCCTCAGTTTGTGTATTCCATTTTTTTCTGACATTTGAGTAAAAATCCCTGCAGTTAATAAAGACACTAACCTGCTCGTATATTTGAAATGTACTGTAAATGACTTCAAATAAAAAAGACACAAACATTTAAATTATTTAAATATGTGAAATGAAAATATCAAAAATATTAAAATATCTTTTTGGGTTTAATGAAACTGGATGTAAGATTTAAAACTGGATGTAAGATTTCTTACTCTCGTAGAAAAACCTCTTACTTTTAATAAGCTCTTATTTTATATCTGCCATCAACTGGTTAGCACTTACTCAGACTTTCCTTAATTGTTTCTGTCCTGAGTCCAATTTTGTATTCATTTTATCATTTAACATTTAACAGTACCGCAACATCTTTCATCCATAAGAGGCAGTTCATTATTTTCTTCTTCCTTACCCTTCTAACTTTCTACTTATTAGCCTTCGGTATATTTAGTGTAAAAAATTGTACCTCTTACATAATTCATTCTTTCCTCTTCAGTAATCCCTTTATCTTGATTAGGTTCACAGTGGACTTGGAGTCTATCCAGGAAAACTGGGCATCAGAATGGAATACACTCTATATGGGATGCCAGTCTGAATGAGATGTACAATGCATGCACACACATGCACACGTTCACGCTTAGAGGCAATTTAGCATAGCCTGTCAACCTGCTGGCATGTTTTTGGGAGATGGAGGAAACTAAAGATTTTGAAGAAAACCCATGTAAACACTGGAAAGACATGGGTAACACTGCACAGCTAGTAACCTGAGCTCAGGATTGAATGAGGGACTCTGAAGCTGTAAGCTGCTGTGCCACCGTGTGTAACGTAGAAATATGAGGAGTGTAAATTGGAAAACAGCAGCAGTCGTGTCAATTTGTAGCAGTGTGGATGAGTTATAAGGTGCGACAAGGGAGAGAGCAGTGTATAAACAGGATACATATTCTAGATCTCAGTTTCACACTATGATTTTCCACACATGGGATAAGGCTCAGCTTAGGGAATGTTTAAATCAGTGTGTAATAGCAGATCAAGTAAAGACATCTGACTGCATGACTGGGACCTGTGTGTTACTCTATACTGTAGATTGCTTAAAAGTATTTAAACAAAACACTGCTTTCTGGGTTTGAATGCTGCATTGTTGGGTTCCCAGGGTGATGTTATTTGTGGTGTATGTGTGCATGTGTGTGTGTGTATGTGTGTTTGTGTTAGACTGAAAGAGAAAATAAGAAAATAAAGCCTTTGTTCTCACTGAAGCCCTGGACAACAATTGTTTAAAGCCCTTGAGAGCTGTGGAAGCAAGGGATGTGGAAACTGTAATAAAACTCTTTCCCCCATTGCTTCTCTCCATTGTGTATGTGTGTGTGTGTGTGTGTGTGTGTGTGTGTGTGTGTGTGTTGGGGAAAAATGTGCCCCAGGCTCAGATAAGCTTCTCTCTAGTGTCCAATCTGTGAAAAGAGGAATGGCTTGGACGCATAAACACGTCCCCGTCTCGCTCCCTTGTTGCCTGGAGACCTGGACGGTCTTTAAAAGAGAGTGATCATAAAAGAAAAGTGTTGTGTAGATGTGTGTATGTGTGTGGTGTGTGTTTAGATTCACCACCAGCAGTGCTACAACTGGTGGCAGATTTTCTTGTTCTTTGAGGACTTTTGCTTTGTTTGTTTCTTAGAACCGCACTTAGTGTGCACTAATGTGTACATTTCAAGGAGTTTATATTCCCATCTGCCCAACACTCAAACTTTTTTGAGCTTCATTGCTAAAAAAGCCTTGCGGCAAGTTTTCATGTCCTGGACTCACTTTACACAAACAGATAGGTAGGGAATTTTTTTTTCTAGTCTTTCTAAGTCATTTTACACAAATCAGGTGTATAACATATTCTGTGACAATAGCTGATTACTTGTTGTTTAGATTTTATAACAATGAACAAAATCTATAATTTGATTCTATTCATTAGCGCTTTAAGAAACATTTGTGTGGCTCTTTACTTCATGACCCTGATGTTATGGTGATATTTGTTGTGTAATCCTATATGGTAGTGTTTTTTTTTCACATTCCAGGTCCTCTAGCCTCCTTTTCCTGATTAAATTCATTGTTAACACATTTATAAATTAGCTGTGAAAAGGCTGTATATCTTATATCAGATGTGACTTGAAATGTCCTGGGGGAAAATGAACAACAAAAGCAATACAGCTTAAAAATCAAAGTATTTCAGTGGCCTGTATCAGCACGACTCTGAGAAAATCAGCTTCAGAAACACTCCCAGTAATCACAGAATGATGGATGGATTGAAAATATTTGAACATGTACTTTACAGGCTGTTAGAAGGGAAGTCAACAAAAAGCTTGATCATGCAGGCTGATTTAAATGACCACTACAGCCTTTATAAAAGCTCACTTTATGTTTGCACGTGCCACAATATCATGTTCATATTGCCTTGTGTAATGCAGCATACAGGCTTTCAGGGAAAACATGGTGCTAGTGCTATTTTTAATTTCTAATTGCCTGGATATGAGAGTTGTGTTACAGAGGAGTCATTGTGAGAAATGTTAGAGTGTGAATGGGGCTTAAATAATATAAGATATTTTTTTAAAAAAATGTTTGGATTATTTTCTCTAGCTTGCTAATATATGGTTACACAAAAATGGTGGGAATTAAATCAGACATAAGATCAGCATCAGCACCTGTTTAATATGCTTGTTCAATATATAATTGATTTCTTTTGCCTATATAAACAAGCTTATATACAGCTATCTACAGCCAAAAAACCCTTGTTTTTTTTTTAATTAAATAATAAAAAAGTCAAACCCCTTTACCCTTTACGGTGATGAAAATGAGCTGTTTATGGTAGTTGTGCTAGTACATTACTATAATTGCTTTGCACTCCAGTTTCTAAATTCCTAAATCTTTTTTGGCACATCAGTACATAATTTTCAGCCACATGAGAACACATTAACACATTTTGAGTCACAGTAACTCAAAATTCTTTGCGCTAAATCAAACAGCATGAGTTACAAGCAAAATCGACTGAAAGCCACACAAAACAATAAACCTTGAATAATACCAAAGGTTTAGTTTCCCAGGTCAGGAAGAGGGTGGGGTAATCAGTGCTGGCAATTACAAGCTAATATTTATATGAAAATTGACTGTAAAATATGTTAAAGTAATATATTTTGTACCATCATTGGTGTTTGTAATCGTTTGTTATAACAAATCAGATAAAAATACTATAAAAGCCCCTCTTTGTTGCACAAGTTGCTAACGTAAAAAGCAATGTTTGATTACTGCCATTTCAAAGCTTTGAATATGAAGTGAAGTGCTGCTCAGCAATCTGTTTTGCATCGCTGGTCAGAGAGGGACAGTAACAAAATAAAACATGTACTCAGAAGGAGGTAGGATAATTTGGTGTAATCAAGCTAACGACACTATAAACAAGCTTGTGCTATGTTAGCTAAATGTAATTTTAATAGTTCCCATTATTTTCAGCAACAACAAGGTTGTTCACACTGCATGTCATGTCGTGCAGAGAAGAAATGACTACAGTATATGTTTCGCTTTCAATTTTTATTTGAATTTTTTTCAGATGTTGCCCTGCCTGCACTACAGTGGCATCTCACAATAAATGATGTGTATAAGGTTTAATCACTTACAGTGTGCATTCATTATGTTCTGGATAATTTGTTTTAATGAAACTTTTATTTGATCATAAATTCTTGTGTATGACAGATTAGACAAATAGATGGATGGATGGATGGATGGGTAGATATAAAAAAATATATATAATAAGCAAACAGAAATTATGTGAAAGCACTGCACATTACAAAGATGTGATTTTTTTTATTTTTTTTTAATGTAATCATCTTTAAATGTAATTATAGCGGGAAGCATACCTATTTACACTTTAACCCCCAATAATCGAACCAAATACTGTACACCCATGCATAATATATAGCACATCTCATACAATTAATAAAATAGTATGCAGTATACAGTATATAACAGTGTATTATGTGGTATAGAAGTATTGCATTTTGAGGACAGACCTCAGTGCTTCCTGATTCATTTCAAAGAATGACAACTTCCTAGTTTTGGGGTATAAAAAGATGAAAATTAATGTGTCTAAGGCAAGTATTCTTACTTTCGTGCACATCTTTAATGATAAGGCACCATTTCCTGACTTGAAAGACATTTATACAATCTCTGCTACTTCGCTTTCTGCACAGTCCCACAGAAAGCCACCCTTTGATCTTTTTAAGTCAGCTAATGTTCCCGGAGTTTTGTATTCAATATTTATAATAAGTTTATTTCTCATGCTTGAATGAGATAGTGGAGGTATGGTGTTAGGATTTGTATTAAGCTAACGCGGAAATGGATTGGGATCTTCTTTGGAAAAATGTATTCGCTTCATCTAAATATATTGCTCACTAGTTGATTTATTCCGAATTTGTACATGGATTTATTAGAACATCTTAATTTCAAATGAAAAGTAATCTGCTGAATATTTGGGTTCTAAATATATCCTCAATTGCTTTTGGCAACTTTTTCCATGTATTTAGACATCTTTGGGAAATTGCTGCAGACCTGATGTCATCTCTTTTAGAAAAAGATTTTCCTATATCCGCAGCATTATTCTTACTCAGAGATGACTTAGATCTTTCAATCTAAACCCACTTCACAAGAAAATACTACTGGCTTACTCAACTGCTGTTAAAAAGACAGTTCTCAAATTTCATATTAAAGCCTATTCCATCTTTGAAGTCCATCTTTTTAAGTTTCTTTGTAGATATTCTTTTGATGGATAGAGCTGCCACTGTGGATTTTTTTTAACCTAAAGTTGTTTTGATTTATTTAATTGTATGCATCTTAAGGGTTCTCAAGTGCAACACAAGGTTTTTTTTTTGTCTGTTCCATTTATTGTTATTTGTTAAGTAAAATATCTGAATAAAATATACTTACAAAAATGTATAGATTATTTATAGGAATTTTAACCTTAATCAATGCATCATAGCAATGTTGATTTGTTAACACTCACCTTACTGTTGTATCTCTGTCTAATCTGATTCTGGGAAGAAGAGGTCTCTTTATGATCTTTGTGGCATTTTTTCCCCAAAAGGAGTTGCACGCTTGTGTCCTTTAGGCCTGACTGACAGCTGAAACCATGGCAACAGTAAGGGAGGAGGAGATGCTTGAGAGTCAACTGAGTATAGAGGACTTCATCAAGATGCAGAGTCTGTTTCAGGTGAGATCAGTGAGCTTTAGAGGGGAAGACGAGACAGTATTTTAATGTGTGTGCGTGTGTGTGCACTTTACAGAATGTGTGTGTGTTTGAATGAATAAAGAAGCCTGGATTATGAGGTTAGGGAGTTCTTAATCTTTCAATTTTATTTTTTTATCTATGTTATGTTTAGAAAAGCAGGTATGGAGTTTCACTTTTGACTAAAATAAATAAAAAACAACCTTCAACTAAATAGGTACTTGCAAAAATCTAGCAGCATGCAATATTCATTCAATAAATAGTGAAATTGACATCAGTAAATAGAAACCCTCTGTTCTTTTATAAAACACACTTTAATGATTTCTATGTCATCATTTAAAATAACATATTTTTGGTGACAAGGTGTTATACATTTCCCACCAATTGGAAAACTCTCATAACTCTCAGAAAGATGTTTGAAGTTAAAAAATACATTAAATGAAATAATAATTTGAAACAATCCTAGCAAAAATGATATTTTATTTATCTATTTCTTTATTTAATTATGTATTTTTATGTTGATGTAATTTAAGCATAAATTACACAAAAAGCCAGTACCCAGTGATATAATGATAAACAAGTATACAGTGATTATTAGCTTCACTATTCAGGTATATGGTAAACAATATCTTTCTTAAACAGAAACAGTTCTTTGACATTCAGTCGTACTGTCCTACTGGAGTTATTCTTATATTTCTTTGCTCAAGTTACAGTACCAGAACCAGGTTGAGTATTTGATTCCAATTCTAATTCCAGTCATGTAGTGGCTCTAGTGATGCAGTAACCATGCAGCGGGAGGAATTTATAGACAAGTTCTACTCCATGATTGGCCGCGGCTCACGGGAGGAATACGAGCGTTTATTTGACAGTGTGGATGTGTCCAGGGAGGGCTGGGTGGACTGGAATCACCTAGCATCTTACCTTCTTCTGGGACTTTCAGAGAAACAAGAGCAAGCTGCAATGTCTGCAGTGCCACGTTGGTGCCCACCTCGCCTTCTGTCTGCCCCTCACAGAGGGCAAATCCAGAGTCTGGTAGACCTGGGCAGAGGCCGTTATCTGAGTGTGAGTAAAGAAGGCATGATGGCTGTGTGGGCTGAGAATCTAACACTGCTCAAAAGCCACAAACTTGACAATGATTCAGTCAAACCCAAAGACCTCTGGGTTACGGGTATGGTGGTGCTGCCCAATGTCCACAAGGTAAATACCTACACATTCTACTTATTAACTATTTACTGCCTATTAAAGTATAAGGTGTTTAGTATTTAAGTGTAGGAGAACAACACACTATTTTCTCACTCCAGTATAATAGGAATATACTCCATTGTATAGTTCAGCAAGTAAGCAGGATAAACTACTTAGTTGTCAGCCTCTGTTATAAAATATCAATAATAATGTACAATAATCAATAATAATCTACATTGGCATCTACATGAATGCCAGGACCTTTGGGCACCCATGATGTAATTGAGGTACAAATCACTGTATACCATGAACATGACCTGCTGTTTTGGAAATGCTCTGTCCCAGAGGTCAAGCCATCACAAATTGGCTCTAGTCAAAGTCACTCAGATTTTTATGCTTGCACCATTTTCCAGCTTTCTGCACATCAACTGACTGTTCATGTACTTTATATATCACACCCCTTGGCAGGCACCACTGCAATGAAACACTATGTACCACTGTAATGGCTGATCAGTGTATACACTGCTATAAATACATCATTGAATTCATAAACTCTTGAAACATGCATATGTACTGTATAAACACACTCCTTCTTGTCAATGAATGCATTTGATATTATGAAAGTTGAATAGATGCAATGTTTTTGCTTCTTCTATTTGTGTTTATTTATGCATGCTGTGTTCTGTTCTGATTAGCAGCAGCTCTGCTTATTAACTCTACAAATGGTGGCTCAGTGGTTAAGGCTCCAGGTGATCAAAAGGATGGTTCAAGCCTCAGGACCACCAAGCTGCCACTGCCACAGATATTCGAATGCAATTATTTAGTGAATGAAATATGGTTTTGCTTTCTGGTCTGTTTAGTGTACTTAGTTCATTGTGTTATGTCAATAAAATATTCCCTGTTGCCCCTCTTTATTTTCTGCATATCGGTATGAGTTATTTTGTATGTGCATAAGAAATAAGTAATTTGGTCTATCTGTCCTGTTTTCTCATCCTTATTAGCTTGCTGTTTCTTTCACCAGTAAGGAGATCTGCTTTTATGATCTGCTCTCTAAGAAAGAGTTCAGCTGTCAGTATAAAATTCATAGCCTGCGTCACACTCCCATCTGCATCCATTATTGGTATGATCCTGAGAGACCTGAACACGCCGTGCTCAGCTTTGGAGATGTTGCAGGACAGGTGAGCTTTGAAATTATTTTTCCGTTCACTTCCCTTCATCTGTTATTTCTACACTGCCTCTGTGCATAAACCTGCATTGAGAAGCAGTCTAGAGTTACTGGGTGGAAGAAAACATGGATATTATAGTGTTATATTTGAAAGTTATAAACAGTTATATATAGGACAGTATGTAACTGCCAAGTTACCACTGTTAGGCCCTTGAGCAACCACTAAACTCTCCAGAGGTCCTGCATCACGGCTGCCTTTGTGCTCTGACCCCATCATCCTAACAAGCTGCCGTATGCAAAAAAGACTTCCACTGTGCTAAAAATGTATAGGTGACAAATAAAGGCTTCTTCTATTGATTAACTGCAAAGGTGGGGTGTTTGGGGATAAGCTTGAGAGATAAAGACTAATGTGGAATGCCTGAGCATTGTTGTCCCAAGTTTTTGTGATAAATCTGTCTTTTCTGCTCGCTATGTGAGCAGTTAGCAAAAAACTAGCTAGAATGCTGCATTTAAACTTTATTTGAACTTGATAAACTAAATGTAAGTTTTCCATTAGACTTATCTGAAGCCAAAAATATCAAAAAATTGTGTATGACCTTTTACATACGTGTTTGAATTAGGCTACTAGATATATCAGTGTTTATTGCTAATGCTGTTTTTACTGAACTGTCCTTTTTTACATATACATGCCTGTCCTCACCTGTATTCCTATAAAAAATAGATATAAAAAAAACAGATAAAAAGAACGTCAAGCCTTCAGTACACTGTCCTGTTGCCTGCTTTTAGTTCTTGTGTATTGGTTATATACTGTGTGTATTTTATGTGTGTTTTTTAGGTGAATGCGATGTGTTTTAGGTCAGCTGTGATCTCTCTGTTCGAGAGGCCAAGTGCAGGTGTGGAACAAAATGCTGCCATCAGTATCAGGTGGAGTGAGTTACAGCAGAACCGCCATCGCTGCTGTTACACCGTCACACACAGTGCACATGCAGCACACTGGGTCAGGAGCGGTAAGAACCACATTGTCTGACTGTTCTGTCTGTTGGTGAGAAAGCAAAACTCAGCCAGCCTTTTGCTTGTTAGCGTGACAGTACAGTTACAGTAAACAACCACAGACAAACAGTCTCTAGAACAATATTTATGACTGAATTTATTTCTCTTATGGGGACCTGGCCATCAATTATTAACACTTGAGGTGATACAGATCTGTGTGCCTGTATTTTGCATGTTCTCCATGTGATTCAGTGGTTTCCTCCCCAAGTCCAAAGACATGCATTGTAGGCTGAATTGTATCACTAAATTGTCTGTAGCATGTGAATGGGCATATAAGAGTGTGTGTAATTGTGCCCTATGATAGGTTGTGCCCTTGTTCCCCAATTCCCTTGAGATGCAAAGGCTCCAGGTGTGCAGTATAAGGCAATGAAACTTAAATCTTTGATTATGATAAATGCATTTGTGCTCATTTTTGTGTTTAGTCTTCCAAGTTTCATAACTCACAACTGCTTATTGAGCAAAAGTAAAAAAACAAACAAATGATATAGTTTGAATATTCATAAAGGATCAACGTTGTGTTTAAAAAGCAATTCTTACACTAGATATCCCCCATTTTTTTTTTTTTTTCAAAGAAATAGGTTTTGGTTCTTACTTTTACATTCTGTGTCTGTATATAGTGATGCCATCAGGGTATTATCCAAAATATAAGGTTTCATCGATTTACTAAAAAATATACATCACATTATTTTCACCGTCCTTGTTTTCCTTGTTTATAGGTAAATTGTAACTTTACCAGGTCACTGATAATGCAGTCAAACAGTGATTTGTGTGCTAGCTCTAATCATATTATAATGTATGAGTGAGAGTGCAGAGAGTGCAATATTGAACATAACACATGATGTAAACTAAATAATGCTCAGATTTATCTAGCAATGTCATTTGATTTGAAATATTCTAAACATATTCAATTCTCAGTTCAATTAAGAAAAAAATATGAGAGTTATTCATAATACCTTGATCTACAAAATGTAAGATATCATTTGCTCGTTTTCAAAGAACTATCAGTATGAAATCATGAGGTGACAATATCAGAGAAGATTATTTCAAACCCAAATAATCAAAAATCATCACAGGATGATGTCACAGGAATATGTCCCGTTATCAACGTTCTTGTTATCTCAGATCACAGAAAACCTACTCTTAGTACTTCTAAAAAAGATAGTGCCACTAACATCACTTTTTGATCTACATGAGAAAATGCAGTAGTTTAACACTAATTACATTCAGAGATCCGTGGCACAGTGGCTTCTTAGAGCTCCAGGTTGCCTGATTTGATCCTTAGATGGAGTTATTATCTGTGAGGAGGTTCTCTGATTTCCTTCCACTATTGTCTATACTACAGTACATCACACTCCAGCTGAGTGTTAATATACAGTACACACAAATCTAAACAACTATATTTCTTTTTTTTGTTCATGATTTTCACTCTTTGTGTTTATATGTTTGTATATATAATCTTGATGAATTCAATCCCCATTTCAAGGGACATTGTTTCAAATCAGCTTTATAGGAATAAAAAGAATATTAGAAAACCGATAAATTAATGATGATAATGATAAAATGAAATGATAAAATTTTTAAATTTAATTTATATTTATTAATGAAGGCCTAGATTCTTCTTTGCACAATTGACCCAATAGATCAAACTGCATATGACCTAATTTTTTCATAAATAATTCACAGGAAAATTTAAAAAAAATTTGAAATGTAGTACAGGTCTGTACATGCCTGTCTTCATTTCTATCTATCTATCTATCTATCTATCTATCTATCTATCTATCTATCTATCTATCTATCTATCTATCTATATGTTTATCTATTAGTCCTTCCCTGTCCTTACCTGGCATCATCATTAGACACCTGTCCCAACCTGTATATACATATTTTAGTCTATCATCATGTCATCATGGACATGCCCTGCTCCTGCACTCTCCTGTACACACCCGTCCTTTCTGTACATGTTTAAACCACACATTTGCACCTAGGAGCAATTTAGAATTATTGCCAGCCCACCCACCTGAGTGGTTTGGGAGATCAGAGGAAGTCAGAGACTCCTGAGGAAATCCATTTGAACATAGGATGAACATTTAAACTAATGAGGCAATGGTCAGAACATGAGCAGCTGGGATATAATAAAGCCAAAGGGAAATGCAGAGAAAAAGAAGAAAAAGAAAAAGAAAAAAGGTCCAACAGTGGAAGTAGAAACAAGCAGCAGTATAGAAAGGCTTAGAACTTACACTCTGGGATTAGCAAGTAAACGCAAAGTTTACTTGAAGATAGGGTACTTCCCAAAACTCTAGCTGACTCCTTGATCCTACTTTCTTTAGTCTGTCACCCAGAAACTGATGGAAGTCTGCCAGCTTTCTTCACATACACTCAGAGGGGTCCAGGAGGAAGAGATCAGAGGCTCCAACAGAGTGGAAAGGAATCTAGAGACAAATCTCAACAACAAAAAAAAAACAGAAGAAGAAATGATTTGCTGATGAGAAATGCAAATGTAAAATTAACAATCATAATTAAATCAACAAGAAATAAGGAAGGGAAGCAAATAATAAAAAAAAAAGGATGTGCTGTTTAAGAAATGAATGTGGGGTAATGTCCTAGGTTTGATACACCACCTCTCATCATCTCTTCTTTTCTGAGATTCACATCTTTTCTAAATTATAGTTCACTATGCATCCCTGTGTTCTACTTTTCACACGTACTCTCCTGACTTAGGCTAAAAATACTATATCAATATTATACTTAAGTATTGTTCTTGTGTATTTATACTTTACTTTAGATATTATTATTCCTTATATTTTATTTAGACTTTCTATAAACAGTAACAAAGGTCTGCTCTTCTCTCGTCTAGCCAATGATGTTATATAACTATAGACTAGGCTCAGTTTAGCATCCCGGCATTTTATTGTATAGCATCCAATCAAATTAATCAGTGTAGAAGAAAACTATTCAGCCAATCATGCCAATTTATCAAGTGAGGTGATTGTCTCATGCTCCACAATGTAGTCAGACTTGATGAATACCCCTGGCCCTACCTCTGTAAAAAAAAATGCTGGATTAAAGATATGCTAGAGCAAAGACATATAAAAAACTTGTATCACCTGAAGGAATCTGTCTAATTTGAAACTGATGATATATCCTGAACTGACTATATTTAATGAACCAAGTCTGTTTCATAATTAAAGGTGAAACCAGCATTGCTTCCAGTTGCCAGCATAAATGGGCTAGCAGCAGGTTACATGATATTAATTACATCGTAATTTACTTATGGTTCATTCATTAGCAAATTTCATGCCATTACTCATACATACAGAATGACCATCACACTTTTTTTTTATTTTGAGTGATATTTTTCGACAAATGTTTGATGCTTCTTTGAAATGAAAATCTTCAGTTCCATGATACAGTATATCATCAGTTAATACTTGAGCAGCTTTGAAAGTAACTAGTCTTTAACTTTCAAATAACTAGATATTTTTAATTAAGTAAGATTTTCTATCTATCTATCTATCTATCTATCTATCTATCTATCTATCTATCTATCTATCTATCTATCTATCTATCTATCTATCCTTTTATTTATCATTGTTTCTCGGCTATTTTTTCACCCCTGCTCCTGTCCTTACCTGAACCCACATGTCTTGTCCTGTCTAGTCCAACCATGAGCAATTTATCTCACACAGGACCTCATAGGCTGATAATCCTGCACGTTATTGTTATTGTTGACACTATAGCACTCTGTGTGTAGATGTGACGATAAAGAGAATAAGAGCTGAAGTAAACAAGAACAACAAACACAAGAGAACAGAAGAAAACATGAAAAGGACTTGTTAATTGAACATTGCTGTGTGCTTCATTTCCCCCGCTGAAGGCTAGATCCTTTTGAAGTGTCTTTCTGGGATTAGACACTATGTGTGTGTGTATGAGTGAGAGAGAAAGAGAGAGAGAGAGAGAGAGAGAGAGAGAGAGAGAGAGAGAGAGAGAGAGAGATTTTCTGAAACAACTCTTTTGGGTGTGAGCTGGCCTTCGGGCTTGGCAGCCACTAAAGGCATTTGTCTTTTAACCATAATGCATCTGTGACCTCTTGAGTATGAATTGCCTGGTTTTTGATCCTCCAAGTGGGATTTCTCTTTGCCTTTGTTTCCTGTAGTCCACTTTTTCACATTTCTCCTTGGTAAAAAAGATAAAACAGAAGCTGGTGGGTCAGTTGGTGTCAAATTTATGTGTATGTTTGATGTATTGATGTGTGTGAACTGTCTATTTGAAACAAACAGGGCAAGTGCACACTGAAAGGACATGAGTTGAGTCATGGTTCTGCTTCCTTGGTCATCCTATTTAGCAAAACTGAAGCAAATTTTGCAGCATTTAGTGAATCAGTTTGTCAGCAGATTAATATTTGAAGGCATGTGTGATGCTGCATCACAAATATGGAAGCATTTTCTGCACTATTTTCAAAACTAATTGCAACTGTATTTGCAATTGCCTTCTTTATTTGTGAATGCATAAATTGTGACCTAATTCAAATGAAAATGCAAATCTCATATCACAGTTTTCTTTTTCATTTACACAAACATACAATGTCTGCCAAATTTCAAAGGGAAAATAAAAGTCCATATGCAATAGCATTTCCCATGTCTTATAAGTTACGACCCTGTCATATCAAAATCGCTATAGCAATTACACTGTTTGCTATTTTACTTCCTTAGTGTTGCATTTCAGAGCGCCTTTTGGTCAATGGCCTAAAAGGAAAATGTGCTGAACACCCCTTCTGTTTCTTATTTACTCAACCTCATTTGTACAACTTTGTTTTATTGTATAATTTATGGCAATAATACTGTTTGTTCTTTATTTCAAAACTATTTTCTCTTCATTCCAGTCTGTATAGTTTACTGGAATAGACTGGTGAACGATTTAGACAGAAGTCCATCTGGACTCTGTCATGCAAATATTTATTGGAAAACAATGTGACGGTAATTACTTTTAAAAGAGATTAAAATATATAACAAGACCATTCTTCATTTAGATAATAAAGCTGTTAAGACTGTATCTATATGCGAAAGCTTCAGCAGAGTCGTCTATTCAGGACATTTTCCCTGCTGGCCGATAATAAGAACACGCCCCATAGTATTCTCCCAGCCCTCACAGTGATTGACAGGTGTCTGCGTAAGACATTGGAAATGCAAATGCAAAGGGAACTGTGATTCCAGTTAAATTTTGGCATGCTCCATATATGATGCAGAGGAAGTGAAATACAAACAGTGTAATTGCTATTGCTATTTTGACAAGGTCAACTCTTAAGATGTGGAAATGCAACTGGAATATATTTGAAATTTGGCAGACATTGTACATTTGTGTAAACAAAAATGCAATAAATGGTAAGACCTTAATTTACATTTTCATTGCAATTATTTCACAATTTATGCATCTACAAATAGAAAAGCAATTGAAAATACAATTCGCAATTACTTAATTGTGTGTGTTTGTGTGTATGTGTGCTGAGATCCGTCAAGAAAGTCACATCTAAAGGTCACATTTTACATAGCTGCTTTATCATAATCAAGGTCATGTCAGAGCCAGAGCAACCATAGGATAATTATCCCTTATTATAAATTCTGCCAGCTAGTTGGTTGGATGCTATCTAAAAATCAATTCTTCTATGACCTTTCAAGGTCACTATGTTTCTTTCAAGATTTGGATGCCCTAATGTTCACATGTCCCAAAAATATAAACTCAGCCCTGTGCAGTAGATTAAGTATATCAAGTATAGTTTACGCTTCTTCAATTTGTACGGTAACAATTTATAATCTCAAACTACTGAGGATAGAGTGGGTTCCAATTAGAATCTGGTTCCTTTCAAGGCTTCCCAATGTTTTGTCAGGGTGATATTTGCTTTTGGTGAAGCTGCTTTGTGACAATGTCTGTATGGAGCCATGGTTCCTGAATCCTACAGTTGGTATAGAAGCTCAATACATGCCCACTGTAAAGGGTTTAGAAGCATCAGAGGCACAAATAAAAAGAAGGCCATTGTAGATATCACAGAAGCTGCTAAAACTGCTAAAAGCCTGTTGATCAGGAAAGAAAGAACTCAAGTGGCCTGCACAGAGCCTAGACCTCAATCCCACTGAACACCTCTGGGATAAACTGTAATGTAGTCTGTGCCCCAGGCCTCCTCACTCGACATCAATACCTGGCCTCACTAATGCTCTTGAGGCTGAATGGGCACAAATCACCAGAGCCACACTGCAAAATTTAATGGAAAGCCTTCCCAGATACATTTGAAACTTGTTGCTACATAAAGCTTTTTCCATCAACAGAAAAATATAACACCAGTTTAATGTTCATGCTACAACAATACAATAGAAACCGAAGAGCTATTAAAAAAGAGGGTAAATGGATGGGACAAACATGTAATAAAATCATGCACTATACATACTATACATATATATATATATATATATATATATATATATATATATATATATATATATATATATATATAGGAGCACAGGGGTTTATCATACATATGCATTGGGAGCAAACAACCTAGAGACTCATTCTGTCATGAGACTCATTTAATGATTTAAATTTGAAAAAAGAGTCAAAGGCAATTACTAGTGGCATTATCAAGTGGCCTGTGCTTGATAAAACACTCTAGTTTACATAAAAGCTGATTTGGTTATATAAGTCTCACTCAGCAACACTATGAGTTGTGCTTTAATGTATCTATGATCATTCTTTGTTTATCATTGTCTTTTTGGCTGTATTTACATATTATAAAATTAAATACTACAACTTTCTATTTCCTGACTACACACTACACCACTGATTCTTTTTTGATATGGAAATAATAAAAAAAAATATTATCGTTCTTCAGATAAAAAGTTTTGAAATGCAGATGATCCTGATGATTGATAATATCACCTGGTGACTTCTAACAACTTTTTGAGCATGCATTAGCTGCTTAGTCTTGAATAGATTGGCAACAGCTGGGAATTGAATGTCCAAAGGTAGTAAAATTTTGGATCGAAACTTTCTCAGTGCTGTCTAGGGTGAAAGGCACCAGTACAGTTAAGCCATTGCTTGTCAGCAATGATTCATCATTAGCTTTAGCAAAAGCACACGTATTTAGTTGGCCAGACAGCAGCTGAAGGTTTTTATTGGCAGTCACACTTATTATCTTAATTTAAATGCTTTACTTAGAATTATCAGAAGCAGAAATTCACAAAGCAAGCCAGAAAGCTGTCAAGTGCTGTCTCTGGCATGATCAGAGTTCAACAATGCGGTCATCACTGATGTGGTATTATTTAAAAGTACTGTGAAGTAGGTAGTAGCTTGGGGTTTGGGGTCACCACGGAGTGGGTGTAAGAGAGTAGTATGATTATGGGTTAGAACAGTACTTGAAATGCATGATAACATTTTTGCATGCTCTGTAACTATAGTGCTGATAGCAAAGAACACAAAGTGCACTAAAGAATTATATACCAATCCAACACTGAATAGATTTTATTGAATATAATGATACATTTTAACCTTGTGTGTTTTTTTATTCTGTAGTGTTTTTATTCCTTTACATTTTTATTCTTGGTGTGTTTTTGTGCCTGAGTATGATTTCACGGCCCTATGAAACCCATCATCTCTTTGCAGCAGTATTTGTTTTGGTGCTTGAGCACTCAGATCTTTATTTCTACAGTTGTTACTGTTTCAGTGTTTAGATCATGTTTGTTGTAATTTGTCCCTTCAGTGCCTTTCCTCAATGCTCTGAAGACCTGGGTTTACTGCCTTGCTCTTTCTTTGTAGCATACTACTGTTTCTAATTAGCATGTTCTTCTTATATATTCTGTGCAATGTCTTGAATTCCCTTGTCATTTCTTCCATCTGTAAGATCTGTTTTGAGTGTGTTTAAATTTCTCATTGTGTTTCTGTCTGTGTTTAGTACGATTCCTCGGCACTCTGGAAGCTTTTGTCTCCTGCAGTGGCTCTGCTCAGAAAAGTATGGTGTTGGCATGGAGAGACACAGACGCCCGTCCTTTGCGAACCACAACCTTTTACATAGAAAAAGGAATTATGGATCTGGACTATCATCCGGGACTTAATCTCATCGGTATATCGTCGTTAATTGTCATTTAAAAAAAAGTATTGATTTTTAGTTCACTTCTCTACTGAATTTTTTTTAGGAAAATGTCATTGTTCATGTTTAACACATTGCCATGTGTTGATTCCACTGGGTTTTGAAAAAGCACTGCAACTCCAGGAAAGGGGATTCATTCGCCATTCCAGGGGCTCCAGGCTCCCTATGACCCAGTGCAGTATAAAATGGATGGTGTTTTCCTTTTTGCCTTTTGTAACTTCAATACAGTATGCAACTTTAACCTGGATAAATGTATATTAAGAGAATATACCTTTAAAATGATTTTAGAAACATAAATGGACCATACACCTTGCCTCATGCATCAATGTTAATCATTTACACAAGACATTTGGTATTCATAAAAAGAAATGACAGTATACTAACATTTATATTCTACTCATGCTCCTGAGTGTGTCTACATGTATGATTTATGCATAAGAATAATTATTGCAAACTAATTAATAATTAATGTAAACCTAGTCAACTTCATATAATATACTCTGCATGAATAACTACACTTTTATATGTAATACACTGTTCAGTATAATTTGCTTATTTTTATTATGTTTACAGCATTTTGCAGATTCTATTAGTCATTTGGAGTCTCTATCAAAAACACATGCTCATAATAGTTCATGTGGTCAGGGACTAAGAGTGCCAGTCATTTCATTTTATTAGCATTAAAGAATATACTAAATAAAGAAAGCTAACCAACACAAACCCATAACTTAAGAAAAAATATGACTTTTTACCCATTACCCTTATCATTTATTCAGACTCAAAATGAAATACGCTTCTGGCTTTCAACAAAACAGAGAATTTTGTGGATGTCCCTGGATGCAAATGAGCTGTGTCATGAATGCACATTTTACAAGTAATCATCACAGTGCAATTTGTTCAGTTAGTTCAATTTGGCTCACACAAACATTTATACACAGCTTTACCCAAAAGACTGATTAAAGAGGCTCTGTACTTAGAATGAAAAAAGACAAAAGTTGAGTTTAAAGCTGTGCTTAGAGACTGGGATCCTGCAAGTTTAAATCCAAATACGGAAACATACATATTTGAAGCCGTAAACAGATAGAGATACAGATAGAAGCATTGTGTTACACAAAAGTTAAACCTGTCATGAAATGGGTTGCCTCCATGGAAACAAAAACAGACCCAAATACAGCTATAACACAACAGTCTAGGGGATTTATTAAAAATAACAGAACTAAAAACACATGGAAATTAGATAACTTAAATACAAAATTACCAACACAATTCCGAAAACATGAAACCAGTAGCTGAAACCTGGAGAAAAAAGACAAGGACTCGCATGAGACAACAGGTATAAATAAGGGAGGTAATCAGAGAAACATAAGGAACAGATGTGTAGAGGCAGGATCAGGCTAAGGATCAGGTAGGGCAAAAACAAACAAAAGCACATGAAACAAGACATAATTGAGCCATGAGCTGTGTTACAGCTTTGGCACTGGTCAAATACAAGTGTATCATTTACAGCATTACTGTTAAATATAAACACTTTAGTGTCAGGAACAGGTTGTGGAACAACAGTCAAAAAGTAAAGGGCTACAAACTGTTTAAGGCAAATTGCACTGAAAAGATTATCTAAAGTCTGCTCACCTACAAGGAGCACCAGAAAGGTTTCTGTGTCTGATAAAGTGGCCAGTAAGTGTGGTCTTTAAAATTTAACAGTTCTGCTCCACTTGATACACTCGAACCATAACAATGTCACATCTGTGAATGTATGTGGTCAGCCACCTGAATAATATTAGTACAACAGTGGTCTACTTTCACTTCTATGATAGATAACATACAGGGGAGCTTATAAAAAATCTTAGCTACTTTATAATCTGACATTGCACAGACATTTGAACTTACTGAAGGATAGAATTTTGTTTGAGAAATATGTTGTTCTTCTCCCTTAGCTACTGCAGGTCTGAATAACCAGGTTTGTCTGTGGAACCCTTACCTGGTCTCTAAACCTGTTGGCATACTTCAAGGTCATGTTACTAGCGTAGTGGCAGTTCAATTCATGCTAGGAAAGAAGCAGCTGATTAGCTTCTCTAAAGACAAGGTGAGGAAGACATTTTAGGTAGAATAAAATGACACAAATACACTTTTATTGTCACATGTCGACATACAGTATCACAAAGCTTTGACATGAGAATGAATTAACTATCAGTCTGTTAAGCAAATATGTCTGTTATACAATGTTTAAATGGAAATTTGCCCATGTAACATAAAAACATGTATTGATGTATTTTATATGTTCAGTGACACAGATGCAGTGAGCCATACTGTAACTGTGACCATATAGAAAAGTTGTATTTACAATTTACATTTATATGATATATTTGACATTTTTGGCTATGGTATAATCACTGACAATGCAAATGCCACCAATTATCTGCAACATAAGTTAACAAGCCAGCCAGCTGTTAGGGCATATACATAAGGCATTTATAAATGTATTGTCATTTATTAATGACATTATAGATATAGCACTGTAGAGAGACTCTCTCTTTCTCACTCTCTCTCTCTCTCTCTCTCTCTCTCTCTCTCTCTCTCTCTCTCTCTCTCTCACTCTAGGTCTTGAGAGTGTGGGATGTGTCCACTCATCTGTGTGTACAATGTTTGGCAGGGCTTTTCCCTAAAGCTCAGGAATGTAAAATGCTCCTGTTCTTCCACGAGGAGAAATCACGCCTCTTCCTTTCCTTTAACAACACTCTGTTCTTTCTTCAAGCACAGAAAGAGGATCGAAAGAGAGTGATGAGTCACGAGAATGCTGTCACCTGCGTTCTCTACAACTCTCTGTTTAGACAGGTGGGGGAGCTCTGACCCCATAAAACTTCATTCCTTAAGAGACATTTCCTACACACACACACACACACACACACACACACACACACTCACACACGTATTACAAATCCCTAACACTTTGATGTTGTGCTCCTCTAAGGTTATCAGCAGTGACGCAAACTCCAGTGTGAAGATTTGGCTCATGGACACTGGACAGAAGGTCAAGCACTTTCCCTGTTGCCATGGCAATGCTGAGATCACCACCATGGCCCTTGATGCAACACAGACAAGACTCTTCACTGCTGGCACGGATGGAGCAGTAAAGGTCAGGGATCACAGGCAGATTACAGCAATTATGCGTTATTTTCTAAAAGGTGGAAATCAGGAAGTTGAAGAAACCATGTTTTGTCCTTAATCTAAATCTTGTGATAAAAATGATTAACTTGTCTGAATCTGGGATCATCAAATATACATGTTGAAACATACTGTATAAGCAGACATATATCTGAAAAAAAAAATCAACAAAAAAAAAGTCAAGATATAACAGATTCCACTGTGTTGTTATTCATTCACCAAAAATCAGCCATGTATAAGCCATGTGTAAAAAAGTAAGCACACTCAATCATTCAGATTGTTCAGTAGATTGTTGAAGCATCTTCAGCAGCAACAATTTAGAAGTAACCTTTTCTGTAGAAGTTTTTATGAGTTACTTTACGAGTCTCTCGCATAATCTTGGAGCACTCTTGGAGCACTTCTCTCTTCCTTATAACTTTGGTTTAATTCTTTGATGTTTGAGGGCATTTTCTTCTATTAATGCTTCACCACAGCATATACTGTAGATGGTGTTGAAATCTGGATTTTTACTTGATCATTCCAAAACCTTAAGTGATTTTTTTCAGCCAATCAGTACAGTACATTTGCTTGTGTGTTTAGGATCACTGTCCTGTTGCATACTGCAGTTTGTGCCAAAATCTGGCTGCTGCACCAGTGACCTCACAATTACCTCCAGAATGGTTAGGTATAATGAAGAGTTCATGATTGACTCAATAAATCTAAGGTATCTTGGACCCGTGGCTGCCAAACACTTTCAAATCAACACTCCTCCGCCACCATGATTAAAGGTTGGCACAAGGTGTTTGTGTTGATAACCTTTTTGGTTTTCACCAAATATAGCACTGTTCATTATAATCAAACGTCACTTTTTTCTCATCAGTTCATTCTTCCATTATTCTTTCTAGAGAGTAAAGGATTTCTTTTAGATAACATTTTTTTTTTGAGTCATAAATGCCAACATTCCCATTCTTATCCTCACTAAGGACTGCAAATCCCTAGATATAACTCTGTCTTCTTTGAAATTTCTTTGATCATAAAACGATTTGACTTTGGGATAAATTTGCTGGTTTTCCACTCTTGGGAAGGGGCCACTACCTCATTGTTCTCTATTTCTTAATAATCCTTCTCAGTGTAGAATATTGGATTTGAAATTGTTTGCATATGGCCTTATAACCCTCTCCAGACTGATTTGTAGCAAATGCTGCCTCTCTGAGATCTGCAGCAGCTTGCTGCAAATGATTTTGTTGACTGAGGTGGAGGCAGCGAGGATCTATTTACAATTGCACACATGGCATTAACATATGGCTGAATGATACAATAGAATATGTCATTTTGTATTTTAGGACCTGATGAGAAACAGATGATGTTTAAGTCTAGACAACACTGATATCTAGCTTTTTAGTGTACATGTTTCTGTATTTATGTATGTAAAGGTGTGGGATTTCAATGGGCACTGTCACCACAGACTGAATGCATGCCGAGACCTGGCAGTAGACATCTCACAGATACTGGTGATGAAAAGGACAGTGTTGGTGCTTGGCTGGGACAGGTATGAGTTTGAGACATAGAAAGAGAATGGATAAGACAACCAGTATGTGTGTGTGTGAGTATGTGTGTGACTGAGGACACATTTCTAACATGTTTCACGGTACCACTTTTTTCATAAGTATAAAGTATGCAAATATTTACACCATCATTAAATGAATTATATTTATATTTACAGAATTGTCTTTAGGCTATAGATAAAAAGCAAAAGTTTACATTGAGAAAAGTGCTGGAAACCATCAAGCATGGAAATTTTTTAATTCTTGAAACAGTCCTTAACTAATGGATTTGCATGCACGTATTAAAAATGACAATTTACTTTGGTATTATTTTAGTATCTCCTTATTTTAGTATCTTAACTTTTATTCCCTGAGAAATTTTAGCGTAGGCAGTTCAGCCCACACTGGTGTATATATATATATATAAAAGGTGAACTGACTTGACTCATAAAATAACCATTGAACAAAACTTAAAAAAAAAAAAGTTTAAAATCTCCCAAGCAGTAAAACTGACATTATGGCCTGTGGCTGATGCATTGGAGGCTCAAAAGCTTAAATCCTGGTGAGGATAGACGAGAAGCCAGGACTCACCAAGTTGAAAAAGAAACCAAACTTACTTTTCCAGATTTATATCCATTGTGTAATGGGGAGAAGCAGGTATATTCTTGTATAAATGTAGATTTATTTTTCATGTAGTTTTTGTTGTTTTCACAAAAGTCCACAGTGAATTTCATTTTTAAAAGAATCAATTTTTAAATCAATATTTTCATACATTTTTTTTATAACTTTTTCAAACAATTTTAAAGTGTACCATATTATATGTATATTATTTGTGGTGGTTAAAGCATTGATTTTTTTGTCTGTTTTAATAACAAATTTTTCAATCTTGTGGTGGGAAATGATTATTCCATTTATTGTGACGACCACAAATAATAGCTAAAGGCAGTTTAGAGAATCAAAAAATGCAGTTTGTTCTGAAAGAATATATTGTTACTTTTTAACAAAGTTTCATATGCTGAATTTCACCCAGAGTAAATTATTCTCCATGGCAACACTTGCATGAGATGTCTGATTCTTCAGTTATTTGTTTCACACACCAGTATAGGTGGCATGATCATGTCTTTCAAAATGAACAAAATAAAAAAGTTCTACACTATACATGCACATATCAGCCATAAAATTAAACCCACCTGCCAAATCTTGTGTAGCACTGACCCATAAGGGCATGAGACCCCTGCTGTGGTATCTGGCATATTAGAAGCAGTTTATTGGACAATTTTTTGTCCAGCACATTTCACAAATATCCTTGATCTGGGGAATTTGGAGGACAAATCAACACCTTGAACCCGTTGTCATGTTCCTCAAACCATTCCTCCACAATTTTTGCAGTGTATCAAGAAGCATTATCCTGCTGATATCATCCACCTACCATTAAGGAATACCATAAAGGGGTGTACTTAATCTGCAGCAATGTTTAGAAATGCTGTATGTGTAAAAGTATAATCCATATGAAGGCCAGGAACTAATGTTTACCAGAAAAAGATTGCCCAGAGCATCACACTGCCTCTATCAGCTTATCTTCTTCCCATAGTGCATCCTGGTGCTTTTTCCCAGGTGCTTTTTCTTTTTCCCAGGTAAGGGACACACATCTGGCCTTTCATATGATGGAAAAGAAAATTTGTTTCACTTGACATTACCAACTTCTTCCATTGCTTCATGGTCCAGTTCGTATGCTCACATGCTCATTATAGGTACTTACAGCATGAAAAGGGTCCATCATGGGCACTGTGACCAGTATGCAGCTGCACAGTCCCATACAGAGCAAGCTGTGATGTGCTGTATGTTTCGACATCTTTCCATCACAATTTTCTACAGTATAAGTAATTTGTGCTAAAGTAGCGATTCTGTGGGATCGTTCCAGATGGGCTATACTTCACTCCCCAAATGCATCAGTGAGTCTAGGGTGCCCATGACCTGACCCTGCCATTTTGTAGATGCTCTGAACAGTCATCTAGCCAGCACAATTTGTCCCTTGTCAAAGTTGCTCAGATCCTTATACTTGCCCCTTTTTCCTGCTTCCAACACATCAACACTGAGAACTGACTGTTCACTTGCTGCTTAATATATCCCACTCCTTGACAGGTGCCACTGTAAATAGAAAATCAATGCTATTCACTTCACCTGCATTTTTAGAGCTCTTTTTAAAATGTATAGATGTATTCAATTCTAGTCTCTTGTAATCCTGTTTTTATTTGTCCTTTATAAAGCACCCAAAAAGTGGTCAGACTAAAAAGTGTGTTTTTGTGTGTGTGTGTATGTGCAGACATTGTGGCCATCCTGTTTTCTTCCATCTTTCAAACATAAACTAACTCTGACATTTAGAAATGGACTTCTAATCTTCTGCAGTCATATCTCATCTATTTCTCATCACTGGACTTTCATCGTTCTCTGCCTCTCTTCAATCTAATCTCTCTCTGTCTTTCTGTGCAGGGTGATCACTGTGTTCAGGATGAACTCGTTCTCTCGCTTCTTCGTACAGCCTTCAGAGTGGAAAGGCGGCGTTCAGCATCGTGAGCACATTAAGTGTGCAGCATTTCAAGCCCCTCAGACCTTAGTTACTGGTACTCTCCTCCTTGTCATACCCTCTAATTCTCTGGTCGTCATATTTATATTTATTAATTTAGCAGATGCTTGCTGTGTTCAGTTGTGGAGACAGCTGCTTTAGTGGTTTCAAGCTGCTTCCAAGGTCCATCTGTCATTGGGCTGAAATTTAACCCAAAGAAGGCACTCTAAAATCTCATCAGTGTGCTCATATGGTTGTGTCCTCATGTTTTATTGGGTTATCAATGTAACATTCAAAAAAATCCACTGCAGAAATATTTAAAATTGAAAATAGTTAAAATATATTGAATATACTGAAGTATTTCCTATTAAGCCATTAAAAAATTTAAATCGAAGTCTAGTAAACCTATTTAAGGGTAATAAATAATTTGACTATTTTTAAGCTTTGTTTTCTTGTTTTTTTTTGACAGATTGTTTTGCTAAGATTAGGCATTTATTTCTAGAAAAAAGCAAAATGTTCTGCCAATAGAACATGAAAAATAGAATATTGAATAGAATAAATAATGTTCACTTTCAGTTTTCCTGAGCATGTATCCTAAAGTGTATTTAATAGTGGCAGCTATTTGTTTTTTAGTTCAGCACACCAAGTCTACTGCATGCTAAATAGCATTGAAATAGTTTGCCTTCTCTTAGCCACAAGTTTCACTTACAGTTGTTAATATACCCATCATACAACTTGACAGTTGGTGCGCCATGCTGGTTGAAACTTGTACTGGTCTAGTGAACTGTGAATTCTCCGATTAGCTACATTAAAAATGATGCCTAAAATAAAAATCTTCAGAGGGCAGCAGCCTTCAGAATTTCATTCATCTAATAGTCTTTAAGTCTCTAAGTTTTTTAGAGATGCATCATACTGATACTGGTGTTACTGGTACTGGTTTTTCTGGCGTACTTATGTACAGACTAGATTCCAGGTATCAATGGTACCGATATACGTGTACACATAAAAAATTACAACATTCATTTCCAGGTGAAACTAAGTGTCAAATGTCCAGTGTATGTTGTTGCCTTGATGAACTGACGACACAAACTGAAAAGCAAATACAGCATATTTTCGACATTGCCCATAGCCTGAGTATGAGCATTAAAAATAATGATGTAAAGGTAATGTGAGCTTGGAGCAGTGAAGTGGGCCTGCAAAGAAACTGGCATGTGTAAGACCTCTTCAATATTTCAAGCACTGACACATTACTGAGACCGAGCCCTTGCGTGCCAGGGCCTGCTCTTTGCTCTGGTGTCGAGGAACAAATCACAGTACCAGCCATTTTTAATGACCATGCTCACTGATCCTGCTCAGAATGCTTGGCAGCTGGCTGCCCTTTGTACTCTGTATTAAAGATACTGTTTAAATGCTGTAACATTTCAGGACAAAGAGTTCATTGTTGGCAACACCTAATAACACACCTTTTTTTTAATTTTCCAGTCTTTAGGACTTAATGGCTTATTTTTTTCCTGTATTAATTATATTGTCTTTAGGAGGTCATTTATTTATTAGACAGTCTTTAGGAGGTCATTTTTTCGCCAATTAGGCAGTCTTTGTTGCTAATTTTTCTAATTACAGTAGATAGTCTTTAGGAGGCCGTGTCTTTTGATTAGACAGTCTTTAATTTATTTTTAATCTAATTTAATTAATTAGATACCCTTTAGGAGATTTAGGAGTAACATGTTACCTGTGAAATGTAATTTGACAGTGTTGCACTGGTTGTGTTAGTAACCAGTGACGTAAGATAGCTTTTAATAGAGCACCCAGGTTTTAGGATGTTTTGCTACTGAATTTACTTCATGAGAAAGCATTTGTAAAATTTTACTGATTTGAATATAATGGCTGCATCAGAGTGCTGAGAAAGGAAAGCTGATGTTGTTAGGAAGTGTTGAATAAGCATGGCTGCTGGGGGGATGAATAATGAACATCCAGAATAGTCAGTCTCATCAGCACTGAACCAGGCACTGTGCTATTTTAACATTATTGTATTAACACTTCTCTTTCTAGCTTTTTTTGTGCTTTGACTAATATATGTTGACATAGTGATTTATTTTTATCATGTTTTATGTAGGTGGTAGTGATGGTGAGATAATAGTCTGGAACAACAGCACTGAAATTTCCATACGCAAACTATACAAAAACACACAACAACAAAACTGCTCAGGTTAGTCATTCTTTCTTTCTTTCTTTTTGTTTTTTTAAATTATAAACACAAATAGAAACAATTGTTTTATAATGATGTAGCAGGAAGCCACCCCACAGCTCCAGAATCTCTGGTGCAGTCCTGAGCTTGGTTTACTGTCTATGCAGAGTTTTGTTTTGCAAGTTCTCCTCTTGCCAGTGGGTGAACTGACTATTCTAAATTGATTATCTGAGCGATTGTGATTGTGTTACTAACAACTAATGTATTCCCTTCCTAATCATAGTGTTCCCAGGATAAACCCTGAATTGAGCACAGCCCTCACTAGGATAAAGTGCTTAATACAGATAAATAAATAAACAAATAAATAAATAAATAAATAAGGGAATGTTTTATAACACATCTCTAGACATGCTTGGCATCTATTATTTGGTATCCCTGTACATTGCAGGACGTGATTAATCCTGTCAATCATAAAATTTCATTTTCCATCTATTGAATAGTGCAACAGAAAAGCAATCCAGCCATCCAGAAGGTAGACAATCATGGGCATTTGTGAGCTATTGTAGAAGAAGAGATCTTTATTTTTTTTTCACATTAACATTAAAGCAGAATGAACTATTTTATTTAGAGGTCAGGGACAGAGCGCAGGGTCAGTCAAAACACAGTGGAGAGGGTTATGGGCCTTGCTTAATGACTGAGGCTTAAACCCTGACTATAGTATACACTGGCAGTACAATGCAAATAGACACAATTTTGTACAGATATTGGATAGGTGTCTTTTGTCCACATATTAAGAAAATATTGGATATTTTTAAAATATGTAATTGGAAAAGACTAATCTCTGGATTGGGATATCTGCTGATTGAGAGATGTATTTCCCCAGGCTGATGTGAGATTGATTTTCAAATAGAAATGTATTTGTTTTCACCCTGTTATTTTTTTTTGGACATTACTGAAGTTGTGAAGATGTATAGCACTCATGTCTGTAAGACTGAACTCTCGTTGTCTTTTGTTACAGACAAACCTTTAACTAGTACTCCCAGCACTGAAGAAGCAAGTACAAATTCCAGTGAAAAAGACTTAGAGAGTTATGATGTGACCAGACTGGCTTTCCTTGAAGGACGAAAATCTTTTGCTGCAACAGGTATTAGAAAGAGTGGGAAATCTTTTACAAATCTCGTATTACAATATTCTCTCCTAAATACATAGAATTAATGACTTACAAAATGCAAAATAAATACAAAATGAAACAAACAAATAGCTAAGTATAAAACAGTCCTGTGCATAATAATAATAAATAAATTAACATGTTTATTGTGTATTTTCTGCTGAGGTGGAGCTGATCTGCTGTCATGTGGTGGATCAGGGATTGTGTGCTTCTGGAATACAGTAAATGCTCAATTAGTTGGCAAGTTTCTAGCACATGAAGGCTCAAACTCCATTATAATGACCATAGATGGCAGCGGTCGTTACCTGGTCACAGCAGATATGGGTGGAGTGCTGAAAGTGTGGGATATCCAGGTAAGAGCATTACCAAAATCTATTTTGTTTTATAAGATAGTAAGCACTAATACAGGTCTCTAACACAAATAAAATATTTTGCATTTAAAGGACTAAAAAGTACTTACAGACCCAAAGCAGTGGGGATGATCAATTGTACTTATCAGTATTGGGTGATGGTCAATAAAAAAATCAACCATTACAATAAATGCTACTAAAATGATTTGGTCCATTTTTTCGTAATTCACTCTCAAATAATGTGTTGTATGAAGAACTGATAAAATGAGAGCAGTAAGATATAAATTATGAAAGATTAAGGAACTTAAGATCTTGCTGTAACACACTCAGCTCAAGGGATCCTTCAAAATGTTGAAAGTAAATCAGAGCTGGGATGACCTCTGACCTTTGCTGCTTCACCATGCTTGTGGTGATTAGTTTTATCTGAGTGGCAATCAGGAAAGTTGACCTTATGGCCTATGTCTTTGAACTGAAATGTCAAGCTGGACTTTAGAGAAAAGCAATATAGCAGTCAATTATATGCTATACCTAGAATATCCTAGGCAATATAGCATTAAATATTAAAAATCTATGTATTGTGTATGTTTAATATCATTTCATTTTTAATCAAAAATGAAATGAACTGTCTGGGTATGTGCAGTATTCACCATTTCTCAGACTCGAAAGATATGAAAATATTAAAGCATGCATTCCTACTTTATGTAATTCAAACCAGATTGAAATGGACACTTGTGGCTTGTTTACTATTTGATTTAATGCAATTTGGCACTTAATTAAACAAAAAGCAAACTAAAAATAACATTTCCCTTTAAAGTCATGATGGATAGAGTGGGACTGAAAATGCACTTGGAAATACAACAACAAATAAATTTTTGACATGGAAAAGAAGCAGGAATTCAGAACATGGAGTCAAAGCTATGGAAATTATTCACATTTTCAAATCACTTGGAAGCAGACCAAAATGAGTGTTCCCAGCTGTGTTCACAAATCACTAGAAGTTACATGCCATCTAATACCAAATAATTTACATGCTTATTGTTTTGTCATGAACAGTTGCATATTGAAATGTGATATCTAGAACAGAAGAGAACAGAATACTGAATAACCATAGAGCAAATAATAGACTAACTTTTACAGAAAGAAGTCAGCATCCCAAATTAACAAAATACAATAATTTCTATTAAGAATACAGACAATTAGGCAGTGAGAATGAGAAATAGCTGAGTGTAATACACATTAAGGAAAACAATTATAAATGGAAACTTTCTTCTATTACTCATTAATCATCATTTTTATTACTATAAATATAGCCAAGAAGACTGTTTAAAATGATGAAAAAAGATGTCTGTGGATGAAACAAATGATGATAAATGATTGGTCATTGGCTTTGCTCACTGGTGGTAAGTGATAACTCATATAACCAGATCTGGAGAGTCATACTGATTGCAGGAGAGATGTCAAAGTTCACCAACACTAGTGACAAAATAGCTAAATCGAAAATACTGGCTATCTCATTATTATGGTTGGCACCCGAGTGTGATTGCCGTGTTCACATCTTACCGGGATCTGCATCAACGAGGTGAATGTGCCAGGATTTGTTTGAAATGAAAATCAAATATGTATTTCACATCATTCCAATCTTTAGGAAGTTCAGAATCAATTACATTTTGATAACTGATTTCAAACTGAACTGATTAGCCTTATGTCTGTTTCAGTGCAGCAAGTAATTGTCCAATAACATGGTCAAAGCCAAATATTCACTATTTGAGGAAATCACGCTTAACTATCAAGGTTTTTGACATCTTTTTACAGAATGAACATTTTTACCAACACCGATTCCTTAACAAGTGTTTTCATTAAGAAACATTGTCTAGATTAAAAAATAAATTGATAAAAATTGATTTTGTAAAATATATATTTTTTATGTCAGTGTTGGAGGCACAGGAAATGCCAGCTTTGTGAATTGAAACAGTAAATCTTACACAAGCCTGATCCCAGAATAACCAAGTAGGGAAGGGAAGAAATTCTGATGATACAAAGTCACCAATTATTCAGACTGTGTATCTCCAAATTACACTCACAAGTCCTAGACTGACCTCATTAGAGAGCAATCAAGGATTCAGCTTTCCTTCAGACATCTCTAATAGCAAATTTATACACATATATATTAATAGCACATTCATCAGTGATGTTTTGTGCTGGAGAAAAACTCCCTCCTCTAGTCATCATGTCTGAAGGACACAAGTTTCTGTCCTTGAGCCACAAATGGAGCCTGTCAGCATAACCAGTATGATTGATGAAGGGAGAGCAGGGTGTTTGTCAACTCCTCATAACTTTCTATGAAGTATAACAGCTCTTCTCAATGAGGATAAATCACGTGTTCACTTTCATTTTACTGCTTCAATAACTCGTGATATTTTGTAGCCTCACATTTAGGCCTGCTCGTGAGATATAATTGCTTTACAGGCTGACATGTTGTCTCTACTACTGATTTGTTTCAACTGTCTGTGTGCTAAAACCTCCAGTGAGAAGACTGCTAACCAGGTTTAAAGGAATTAAAGGGTTTCAATGTGAGTTTTTATACACAAATCATCTGCTTTATGTTAGTGAGAACATGGGAAGCACAAAGTCGTGAGGACTTTCCTATGGCAGAAAACAAAATACTGACATGGAGAACTTCTTCCATAAATAAATGTCTCCTTAAATCTTGAACATAGTATCAATTATAAATTTTAACTTATTAAATAGCAACACATTTTATAATCATTTAGTCATCAGTATCATAATTATTTATTTGCAGCATCCAGTACAGAAATGCCTGTGAAATAACTGTTCACAGAGGATATAATTAACATGAACATTTTTCAAGATTTTTTTCCACCTTTAATATGATATAGTAACCAACTAAAGACATTTTGTTGTCAACTTGGATTTATGCTTTTTGTTTGTTTTCATGCTGGTAGCTGAAATGCCACATCTTCAGCTGTCTAACAGAAGCCTGCATATTTTGTTTAAATATAGATATTTGGTATTTGGTGCTATTCATGATTCTCTGTATCTTGACAAGAGCCCCAGTCCATGCTGAAAGGAAGCAGCCTCATAGCACGATGCTGCCACTACCATGCTTCACCATGGGTATAGTGTTCTTTGGTTGATAAGCGATGCTGATTTTTGTGCCCAACATAGCTTTTAGAATTATGCCCATAAAGATTCTACCTTTGTCTCTTCAGACCATAACACAATTTGACACATGGTTTGAGCTTATTTAGGTGAGCCTGGACATTTTTTGTGAGAAAGAGCTTCTGTCTAGCCACCCTATCCCATTGCCCAGACATGTGAGGAAAAGGAGAGATTGTTTTTACATGCATTGAGTGACTAATACATGCCAGATATTCTTGAATTTCATGTAATGGTGCCATGGGTCTCCTGGCAGCATCCGTGATCCTTTTTTTTTTTTTTTTCAATTTTGGAGTGGGCGTTTGAGAGACCTGTTCTAGGTCATGTCACAGTGGTGCCCAATTTTCCCCATTTGTTGATGATTGATAATGCTTTGGATATTGTTTTCTACCACTCTTCTGACTGATACCTAACTAAGATCCTTTACATGCTTTGTAAGCTTATGGCTTTAGCAGTCAGATGAAATCAAGAAAATGTTAAGAAAATCTTAGAAAGCTTTTGTATTGGGTTAATCAGAGTTTCAACATTTCAACATGAGTTTCAATGAGATTGGCTTGGTAATGAATGTGGAAAAACAGTTATTATTTTTTAAAGCACAGAACCTGCAATTTATATGCATTTGTTTGTGATATTATGATTTTTTTTTTTAAATATCAGCTGCACAGAAACAATAACTTATTAAACTCAGGTCATCTTCTGACCTCTGATTAGATTTGTTATAAATTGCAATACATATTCAATAGGTGTGACAATGGTAGACAGAAATGTAATCTAAAATAGGATGTAATCTTTGGTAATAGTATAGGATTTGCTATGTAAATTTTACTTTAAGGAAATATATTTTAATATATAGATATAAATCATTAAATGTATTCAAAATGCCCATCCCACCAACAAACTATGCAGGAAAATACATACACATGGCAACTGCCAGAAGGCATTGGCTTAGTCTGATGCAATTGCTTTTTGTAAAATGGTAAGCTGTTTATAATGTAATATTTCAAAACTATAACACTGAGTTGTCAGTGTTCAAATTTAATTTTATTCCTCCATGGCCACACTAAATTTCAGTCAATAATTGGTCTTGAAGTAGGAAAAAAGAAAAGTTACGAGTATTCATGTTCTCAGCTTTCATACACTGTTAGGCTGATAGCTAACACAAGCTAGTCCGACAAGCTTCTGTCGATGTTAAAGTCATATTTCTAACTCTTCTTAATCTTTCCTGCTAATATGCAGCAGTTGGGTAAGAGTATCCTGACAGCAAATCTATGGAGAAGAAAATATATTAAGTATCAGGTTCTGCACAGCAACATTTGTTGGGTGTATCTTTGAATTAATATACTGTAAGTTAATATACATTAATCAGTATGTGACAGGGAAGTGAGCTGTATTACCTGCATGTGGGTTAGCAAGCTGACTATATACAGAGATTGTAGAAGCTGAGTGTCAAAATATATTTATACATTAAAGGAAAAAAATAATATTTTGCTAAATAAAAGTCTTTGTTGTGATTAAACCTTTAAATGGTACATTGTCTGCAACTGAAAGAAACAGGCTTCTGCAAAATGAGCATTTGCCTAGTGAACAAAATCACCATTCCCTAAGTAAGTTTCACATCACAGGTGCTAAATTAATCCAACTGCGTAGGCTCTGCTCCAATTTACACCTTTAGAGCAGAACACCCCATATTTAGTAGCATACTCCAACTGCATATTTAGTAGAACAAACTTGAAATAGACATGATTCTTTAACTCATGTGAAAGAATCAATCTTAGTCCCTGTTAGTAAATAAGTGTACACATTATTTGTCAGCCTGTGGGTGTAAACATAAGATGAAATCTCTTCAGATTTGTTGTTGTGACTACAGATAATAAGAGTGCACTCTACACTGTTCCTCACATTTGGATGACAAAGATGATACAAATTTAATTGAAAAGTTACTCATAGACATTGTGTTGAAGACAGTAACGACAAACACCTTCTCTCCTGGTTCTTTTTTGTATGTCAGGAATATTGTCTCCAACCATCTGAGAGTATAATCGATCAGGAGCCAGAGTTACTATTGAGCCTCCAACCTCATGTTGACCGCATCACTCACTTGGAAACATGTGTCCACAGTGGCCGTCTCTTTCTCCTCAGTGCATCGGCTGATTGCAGTCTGGCTCTCAGCTTCCTGCCTGGAGGTACTATTGGGACATTTGGGCAGGTTAGTTTTATACTCTGTGTAACAAGCACAGC